>NW_024401776.1:0-1000 GCF_016859285.1 Xiphias gladius | reverse complement strand
TAGAGTTACTTAAAAACACTTTTTACCTCCGGTCTGAGCAAATCACAGCCTGATGAAAAGCTAGAAGACTGCAATGAAACAGCGTGTACTTTTCACTCAAGCATGACACACAAACCACCAATGTAATGGAGCACTATAAGATGTTGCTGCCTTCTCAATCACACTGAAGGGAGTTATGATGACAGATGTACGATAACTTCTAGTGAGACTTAAAGCATGTGTTAATTCAGAGTAGGACAAAGCAAGGAGGGAACAGCAGGAATGAAGAAAGACACAGTTCCTACAGACAGAAACTGTGTGTTAATTATCTCATTACTGCTCTCACATTTCATGGTTATTAAACTAATCTCTCAGACAGGAAACTTTTAGCCTCCTGTTGACTATGTCAAGTCTGAAAACATTTGCTAGGGCAGTTAGATATTTAAAAACAAACATAGTCCAATAAGAATATCGGTCAAGGTTGTTAAGATAAAAGCCTAAAAAAAATTCAGGGATGACTTAAGTCAAACGGTAAACAAAATTTGATGAGTGCAACCTAAGGTACTGACTCAAAGCATGCGAAATGGAGATTTCGAATGTGAGCTTCTGTGGGGCTAAGTCTTATAATGTCATCTCTCATTCTTTCACTACCACTCAAAGGGTATTTAAAAACTCACACAAACTGAAATATAACTCACACCATAGGTGCTCACTGCTAACAGAATAACCTGTAAATTAATTTTTCAATAATACAATCTCACATTCTAGAATATTGCAGTCTTATAGTATTATCAGTTTTTTTATACAACATGGACACAGTGTGTATGTGAAGCACTTAGAAAACACGTTCAGTCGATTTCAATTAACTGTACAGCTAATCTGATGAACAATAAATGATAAAAATAATAAACAAGGAATAAAAAGGGGATGGGCTGCAGAAGCTAAAAGAAAACAACTAGGTCTTTTTGGCCACTTGGTTTCAGCAAAAACATGTTGTGAAAACAACATTGACATATTATAA
>NW_024401775.1:0-2000 GCF_016859285.1 Xiphias gladius | reverse complement strand
GAGGTAGTACTGCTTCAGCTGGCCAGGCCTGTGAGCCTGAGAGGGAAATCGCAGTGGATATGGGTGGATATAACACTGTAGTGAAGGACGGGGCAAACTGAGAAACAGCTCTGATGGAAGGTCCTGACTGAGCGCATGAGAGGTGCTGTCAGGTTGCGAATGGGAGTCATCAGGAGGGCACCTGGAGATGCAGTGAGGTGACAGAGAGTCTTTTCCTGTCTGGCATTTAGAATTGGACACTGGTGAAGCATCGGAAGGCAACGTGGAGACATCTGTTTGTGGCAGGAAACTGGAAAAGCCCTGTGACTGGAGAATCCGTGTGACATCTGCCACAGCTGTGAAGCGGTTAAGCATGACCCCATATTGCCAGGAGTGAGGGGCCAGGAGCACTGATCTGCAAGAAAAATAAAAAAAATCAATTCCAATGAAGGAAGGGAGTGCAAACGCTGTCTGTGTATGATCTGCAATAATTATTTCAGACAAAATTTACCTTGCAGATGCCCACAACTCTCTAAGTTCCTGACTGTACTGCTGGTCAAAGAGGTCCAGTACCGGTTGGCATAAAGATCTTTCTTTTTTGCGCCTTTTTGTTACCTGTCACAAACAGGTCGTAGGGAAGATGTTATAGAAAAGTACAGTAAATTATGGAGGCTTTTTTTTTCCCTTCCAGGATAATTTTACTAAGTCATCTGTGAAAACAAGCCATGAGAGGGAAGTGAAAAAAATTTATTTATTTATATTTCTTTTTAGTAAGAATTTCCTAATTGTTTGTTGTTGTAATACTCATTTTGACCACAAGAGGCCGAAGTGCACCACTACCCCAGTCTAGATAGGACTAAAACCATTCATGTTTTCTTCCAGGGGATTTTTAATTTCTCCATGCACTGTGAACACAAGGTACATATATTGTGTGTTAGCAAGTTATGTAATGTTACGGTCATGTCTTTCTTTAGGCTAGAAATAGTCAAAGTCAAAAAATAAAACAGGACTTGAACCCCGGTCTCTCAGGGCTAGTTTGAGTATTTCTGAAACTGCTGATCCGCCAGGATTTTACTCACAACTGTCTGTAAAGTTTTTACTTGGAATGGTGCCAAAAACAAAAATCATCTAGTGAGCGCCATTTCTGTGGACAGGAATACTTGATGCGAGATGTCAGAGAAGAATGGGTAGACTGGTTGGAGCCGACACATAACCACTCTTTACAACTGCGGTGAGCAGAAAAGCATCTCAGAAAGATCAACATGTTGAACCTTGAGGCGGATGGGCTACAGCAGCAGAAGACCACGTCAGGTTCCACTCCTGTCAGCCAAGAACAGAAATCTGAGGGTGCATTAGGCACTGGCTCACTAAAACTGGACAGCTGAAGTCTGGAAAAATGTAGCCTGGTCTGATGAATCTGGATTTTTGCTGAGGCAGATGGTAGGGCCAGAATTTGGCATCAGTAGCATGCATCCATGGACCCAGCCTGCCTTGTGTCAACAGTCCAGGCTGCTGGTGGTGGTGTAATGGTGTGGGGAATGTTTTCTTGGCACACTTTGAGCCCCTTAATACCAATCGATCGTCATTTTTAATGCAACAGCCTAACTGAGTATTGTTGCTGACCATGTGCATCTCTTTATAGCCACTATTTACCATCTACTAACGGCTACTTCCAGCATACTAATACACCATGTAACAAAGCAAAAGTCGTCTCAAACTGGTTTCACGAACATGACAATGAGTTCAGTGGACTTCAGGGTCCTCCCCAGTCACCAGATCTGAATCCAGTAGAAACCCTTTGGGATATGGCAGAACGGGAGATTGGCAACATGAATGTGCCGCTGACAAATCTGCAGATATTATGTGATGCAGTCCTGTCAATATTGACCAGAATCTCAAAGGAAAGTTTCCAACATCTTGTGGAATCCCCGCCATGAATAATTGAGTTTTGAGGGAAAAGGGAGGCCCTACCTGTTATTAGTATGGTGTTCCTAATAAAGTGCTCTGTGAGTGTACTTATC
>NW_024401774.1:0-4000 GCF_016859285.1 Xiphias gladius | reverse complement strand
TTTCCTATTTCCGGGTTGTATTTTTCTATATGGGTGTATGTATGTATTTATTGAAATAATTTATTCAGTTTGTTGTTTTTTGTGCACATCAGCATCTCTACTTTGTTGGTAGATTGAAAGATTTCAAGGAACTTTAGTGGTTGGATTTTTTGCTGAAGTTTACAAAGTTCATTGTGCTGCATGTGTGTGCTTAATTTCAAGTATATAAATAGCAGCATGTCTCCCCTGTGTGTTAGAGGCACCTTGAATGCCCTTTACCAGCACTAATAGGAGATAATGATTGGTGCTCAACAAAAAGAGAGATTCATTTTGAATTATTAACAAGTTAACTTTGTAGTGGAGGCACTTTATCCCCGAGGACAAACAGCCCAAATGTTTGCAAAATATAATTAAGCCCAGGCATCTTTAAATGTCATTGCTGCCTGTGCCATGTTTCAAATTGTTCTGCATCAACAGAATTTAACGAGATGGCTAAGGAATCCATTTCCTGCAAGCATGTGATAAGCCACACATACAGTGGAGCACTTTCATTGATTGCCAAAATAAAGCATTTTGTATGCAAATGGGGGAATGGAGTGGCTAAGCTGATTCAGCCTCATGGACACCAAATAATGGTCTTTACAATTAATACTTTTACATGCTATCCATTGAAAATTTCATCTTCCATTTAATGGCACTAAAACATTTACACATGCCCAGAAAAGAGGGGGAAAGGCACTGTGTTCCAATGGATTATTATGAAAGCCAACAAACAAATAAAGCCATGCATCCCTCCCTCCCCCCAGAGTATTGGTCCCTTTCCTGTCGTCTCATGCTCCTGCACATTTTGGATTAACAGATAATCTTTGAACATGAAGGAAGGTCTGCTAACCCCGAGGGGGTGGGATGTAGTGAGTGAAAGAGAGCACAGGATTGGAGGCAGTGCTGTATTGTTTGAACGTAATGTGCTTGTCTTGTTCTTGTAAACATGCAGCTCTTTTTTGTAGTGGTGATACGGCCTTAAATACCCCTCTTTCACTCTTGCAGGTTGTGTTACAGGAGACCCACAGGTCTGGGTAGATAAAGGGTACTGGGGTAACATGGGTGCCAGCTAAAAAAAAAAATAAAAAAGAAAGTCAGTCCAATGGGAACCTTTCAACTGTAGGTTCAGGAGTAATTGTGGGAACCAACAAATTGCTTGTGTTTTCAGTTTGTGTATACATCCAAGGAGCCTGTTGTTGACCTGTCTAGTCTCATCTGTTTAACAGTTTTGTTACAAACAACCACTGAGTCCAAGTACAGGAGGAAAGTACATTTGGATAGGCTCTTACCCTGGCTTGGTCAGTAGAGGGTTAGACCAATTTGTTTCCTGTCCAGTACTTTGTTCTGGGTATTTTAGTGTCTTATTCTGTATAATGGAGGTTTTGTAGTAATGAATGGCTACTCTACTGCCCTCTGTTCTTTGTGTCTTGTCCTGTCCAATTCTGTGTAACTTGAGGGGCACCATCTGTTATTAATTCAGAGATGCAAACTTGTCACCTTTTGTCAAAAATCAACATTTTGAATCCAAAATAGTTCATTTGTGTGATATGTGTAGATCCAATGAGTTGAAATTTGGATGGAGGGGTGGGGTGGGGGATGGTCTGGGTCTGTGAGGACAGAGTCATGGGGAAGAAAATGGGAACCACGCCTTCTCATTCTCTTCTCAAGCTCCTGGCAACGCACCTGAGAAGAGTGAAGACTGAAGAGGGCCATCTCTAGGAGGTCAGTAGTTGACTACCCACATTCCTTAAGCTGATCTCTTACAGTAGCGTTATGATAATCTTAATTGGCATGTATCACAATATGTCAAGCCTGGGACTGTTAATTATCCTGATAAGGTTGATTAGTTTGATTTAGCAAATGCTAGCCATCACAGTTTGGATGTAATGTTAGGTGTTAATGTTATTTCCATGGATTCCAACGTTAGCTAGCATACTTGTCATTCCAAATTCCACTTGTATAACGTTACTGACACTAACCACGACGTAATTCATCAATTTGCTTTTGGATTTGTTTTGGAACATGAGACAAATTTAGCGAAAATCGACCTACGTCACTTATTAGGTAGTTAAAGAGAAGGCTTGTTACAGTAGCCTAATTATGTCGCTTTAGAATGGCAGATGCCAAGATCACTGAAAACAATAGAAGCTGAATTGAAATCACCTTTTGCCAATTTTAGTTGTAGTGGTTGTGAAATCAATTTATAAATGTCATATCTAAGCCTTGACTCTTAATTGACCAAACAGCGGTTGAAATTATTGTAAAGAGAAAAAAAACACATTAATTTTGAGTAACTAATTCCCCCTCCCTGCATCTTTTTCATCTTTTTCACCCCTGATGAGTTTGCACCCCTGTTACTGTTTTAGAGTTTTCAGTACACATCCATCCATTGAAGTTCTTTTACATTAACATTATTTATACAAATTAAATCAAACTCAGATTTGTGACAGTTGTCTAAAGTTGTAAACAAAGCTATCTAAAGATAGCATTTATTGGTGTTGCTGCATTGTTTTGAAAGCACAGAACATCTGTTCTATCTTAATTTAATCTTAATTTATTGATGGGATTATACATCAAATCGTGTCCACATCATTTTATGTCAAAAAATGTAGTTGTTATATTTGCTATACTTCATATTTGGTTGACAATGAACCACATAATCTACTTATACAACAATTTATCTATAAATGTGTACCTCCTGTGCCTCCTGGCATCTTTTCAAGGCCCTTGGTGTCTGGAAGGGCACGTTTTATTTAGTCCTATGCTGCCTTTGTTATGTCCTGTGTCGTCTTTGTTCTGTTCAAAGTTTCATTTACACACTGGGAATTATTGTACAAATGTGAACGTGTAAATAATTGTGTCAGTGAAACAGTCAAGTATAGTCAATTTTACTTATATAGTGCCAAATCAAAACAAGTTATCTCAGGGCAGTTTTCATATAGAGCAGGCCTAGACCGTACTCTTTATAATGTCACGCATTACACAGTGATAAGTGTGAAGTGTCTCTTGTCTTAACTTGGAAAAACAAAATAGATAATGCTTATAAGGAGTTGCTAAGTTTTACATGTATGTTTACTAGAACATAAATGCAGATTTGATAGCAGTATTTAACTTCTTACACAGTTATTTTAATAGATATTAAGTACTGCAGCTATATATAAAGCTGTATGTTTTGGTCAACTGACCAATGTGGCATTGTTGCAGATTTCAAAACCATTGTAGAAAAAATCTGTAAGGAGTAAGTGAATTCAGATTAAATCCCTGTTTTGGGCTGCATCGCCATACATAGTGTCAGCCCTGATTTATCAGTGCATTTTGTTCTGGTCACATGCTTTCCATACTCCATGGTGACTAGGACGATAAAAGGTGTGTAGCCTATTTCTGTCACCACATTATCATATGTAATATATATGTATATGTAACGTGTTTTAACTGATATTAACCTGACCAATGACAAGATCAACTGTAGTGAGAAGATTACAATTAATGCTCTACAGTGATAGTTTTTCATTGTTGTGGTTAACAGCAGTACAAAAACAGTAGACATAACTTCCATGTTCAATATCTGTATTGATTAATTCTGTTGAGTTCTGTTTATATATTTGAGTGCTTAGATGGTATGCCCCTCCCTTAAAACCAAAAGGCTGAAGGGGTCTAGTTTAATGACCAATTTTGGACTTTGTTTTGCCATTTCAGTGCTTTATGGTTTTTGTGAATTGTTTTATTCTTAGTATGGTTTTTTTGTCGTCCATCAAATTAAATTCCTTGTTTAATTGTAAGGCCTCATCCGCTGTTACCCTTCATCCCAGTTGCACTTTTGCCCTTCACCCCTGCAGTGTGTCATTCTCAAAATATGCACCTGGTATCGTTTTAGAGTCAAGGACAGCAACAAAAACTGTTGACAGCAGTGCTTGAAGTAAATGAGAAAGCTGAGCCCTTCCAGATCTTCTGAGAGGCATTGAGAGTGCAAGATGGGCAA
>NW_024401773.1:0-1000 GCF_016859285.1 Xiphias gladius | reverse complement strand
TGATATTGATGGGGATGCACCTGGCTTTGAGTGTCATGAAGGACACACTGTCACAAATTGGAATCCTGTATATTCATAGAAGAAAGACAGTTGTGAAAAGTGAATGGGGTGGATTAATGGAGTTGAAACAGGCTTTATAATATAGGCTAGACCTTGACTGTCTTTTAGTTGTATGGTTGCCAGTCTGCACACTTTAATTTATTAGTATCAGAAGGACAAACACTGTCACCATAGAATGCAATTTAAATTTGTGTTGCCTTTATGGACTATCATGGACAAAACATGCACACTTCTTGCTGTAGAGAGCTTGAATGCATCTTTTCCTTATGAATGCACATATACACCATGTATGGAAGAAGATGTTGTTTGTTTGTGTACAGGCAGAGCTAAGACATTCATTTTCAGTGGTACATTGCTACCCAACTGATGTTTTATAATACTTTCCTCTTTTATCTATCATTATTTTCTGAGTTGAAGAGTACTTTGAACTGAAATGCTTTTTTGCAGCTGTTGCTTTTTTTAATTAATATTTTGTCCAAATTGACTGCAGATAATTGTACCCCAATTACAAATTTTTAAATGATGTATTTATTTGCCTTTTTCAAAAAATACTGTTTAACATTACCAGTTCCTAGACCATCACAATTTACTAAAACCCAAGGTGCCTTCTTCAAATTGTTTTGTCCAACTATCAGTCCCAAATCGGAAGATACTCAGTTACCATAAGACAAAGAAAAGCAGCAAATGCTCACAAGGTAATGTTTTTAATTTTTGCAGGAAGAAAAGTGACTTAAATGATTAATCAGTTATCAAAATATAAATTTTCTCTCAACTGACTAATAAATTAGTCGAATAATTTTTGTTATCCCCATTTGAAGTCTCACCTTTCTATGATGGCATGCTCTTTGCGTCACCTTCGAGGGTGGTTATTCGGATGACAGATTGTACAACCTAGTTCGTTTCAAGCACCCAAGTTACATAAGCTCTGCCAATACCTCCG
>NW_024401772.1:0-1000 GCF_016859285.1 Xiphias gladius | reverse complement strand
GAAGGACGATGATGATGGGACTGACCTTCTGATCAGGGGAGCGTGAGGAGGCCTGAGGACAGAATCCCCTCTCTGCTGCCCAGGCTGGAATTTTGTGCTTGAGAAGTGTTTAACTTTCTCAAATCCCAATTGCACTCAGTGGGGAGTGTCCTCTTTCCCTTTGCCCACAGGTTTAGTGACTGCCCTTAACGCCTGGGTCTTTGGGGGGGGGGGCGTTTGGAGGTTGGGGGGATCAATAGGATGGCAGCTTGCCTGTTTGACAGAGGTGAAGTTAAGCTAGGAGAGAGAGAATGGGGCGAGATAGTGAGGGCTATAGATATCTGAGTAGGAATTATCCATGACACCTGGGCTCTCAAGCCGCAACCTTTAAGCACATGATTTAGGATCACCTCTATTTGTGGGATAGCCGTAGCACATTCAGCACATTCAGTCCTGGCCATTGTGCTCTGTTAGCTCTCAGAGCTGAAAGTCATTGTCAGTTATTTGTTTAGAGATTCATTGTTAAATCCTTCTACCTACATTGTTTCAGCCATCCAAATTCAGTTTTATTTCGTACCTTCTTTAGTTTCACTTAGTTGCCAAGATGTGGGAAAATCTCCTAAGTCATTCAGTCCATACCTGTATTTTTCTGCACCGCTGAATTGATACAAAAATGTTTTTTTTTTAAAGCGATAATATATCATTTCTAATAATCTCACTTTGCTTTGAGAATGGTGTCAATAAACTGACGTTAAGAACAAATGGAACAGCCTTTATCTCTGTAAAAATCCACAGCCTTTGCTTCAGACAGAGACAAAAACAAACTGTGCTTTCATGTTTTGTCTTATTTTTTAAAAGGGGATAACCCTGGATGAGACTGAAAATGTTGGCTTTCAAAAGGTTGACATTTAACTATTGTAGATATAATGATGGATACAAGAGATGGAGCACATTAATGGAAAATGGCGATGTCACGGTTCATCTTCCGAATTCAGGCACATTAATCCACATGGTTATGGAA
>NW_024401771.1:0-3000 GCF_016859285.1 Xiphias gladius | reverse complement strand
TTATGCCCTGACTTTTATTCTAGTGCCACCATGAGGTTGTAATTTATGGCTTTCAGGGAAATGTCCCACCACCTATTGAATAGATTGCCATGAAATTTGGTACACATTAATGTCCCCTTCTGGATGAATTGTAATCATTTGGTGATAACCTGACTTTTCATTAGGCGCCACCATCAGGTCAAAATTTTTAAAATATGATGGCATGCTGATGTGAGCGTTAAACTCAAAACACTGCCGTGTCAAGTATAGCCTCACAGAGCCTCTAGCATGGCTGTAAACTCGTACTCTTGTTTAACTTTAGAATGTCTCACTGAGTACATACTGTATATTGGTCACAATTCTTTAAACAACAAATTTAAGGGAATGCTTACCAACATGTTTTGCGTGTTATGAGTCAGTTAGTGAATTTCGGCCAATATTCAGTATGTTATCAAACGTATCTAACTCACAATATTGGTAATGGCCTCAAAAATCCAGAGGTGGTCAGGCTCTTGTATAATCAATAACTTAACATATAAACTACCAGTACCATTTGCTTTGGGGTGCTCGCTATTAATCCATTTTAATATTTTTATTAACGGAAACAAATTTAAAAAATGTCTTCACTATTTTCATATTAAGTCATGGATATGATGAGCAGCCACTCTCAAAGCAAAGGCCCGTGAAAAAAAGTGAATAAATCTAGATGAAACCAAGTAGACAGGACAGAGTGACAGCATGTCTGAGTCTGGGTGAGAGATGGAGTGAGAGGGTGGAAGGGGGTTAGAAAATCTGAACAAACTACAGTCAGCACAAGATTTGGGTTAGGGGGAATCAGAGCACCAGGCATTCACTCTGTCACCACGGGAAACAGGAAGTTAAGACGCACAGCAACCAACAAGCCCAAAAGCAGAAAAGCGCATACCTTTAGCTTGGAATGAAACTCACGAGATTTCCTTCTGGCAAGAACCTGAATGTGACTAGACACCTGCGGGGTAGGGGAGGGGAGGAAAACAAAGGAAGAGCCTGTAACCATGGCAATGAAAAGCCCCCTACAACTGGGCAAAGCCAGACGTACCTTAATGGCAGCTTGGATTTCTCGAACTTTCTTTCTTGCTAAGACCTGTATGTGACTAGACACCTCCATTAAAAAAGAGAAAAGGGAAAATAAAAAACCAAGAAAAACCAAAAAAGTACAAAGTGGATTACACATTTCTTTGTTTCAAAAACACTTGTGGGAGATAAGGTGCAAAACAGAAGCATGTCCAAGCCACACACCAAGCTAACAGCCAATAAAGCGTTATGCTGTGTGTTGTCGTCACTTAAGTGAACTGATTAAGGAGGATGCAGGCCCCTTTACTACACATTAAGAGCACACAGATGTGATCTGCTGTGCGCTGAATGAGAATTGGCTAGTCTAGTATTCTAACGGGAGCTGGACGAGGCATTTCAGCAGCCAAGTTTACCTATGACGTTGTCACGGTTCAAAATTATTTAATTTTCTCACATGTAACATTCAGCAGTGCAAGTAGCAGTTTGAAAGGGAAAGTAATGTGTGTTGATGACAGGTTAGCAGGGTGGATTTACATTCTCCTCTGGTACTGCTGACACAAATCACACCTAAGGTGAGTTTTCAGGCTGAAATGGAGTTATTTAACAGACAGGGAACTTGATCGCTTGAACACATTTTCTTGCAGTTCAGGTTGATACAAAAATTAAACTACATCTGAAACACTTAGTCGATTCATTGATCAACAGAAAATTCATCATTAACTATTTTAATAATCATTAATTTCCATATTTTTTATAAAAGATGCCAAACATTCTTTGGTTTCAGCCTCTCTAATGTGAGGATTTTCTTTGTTTTATATCATTTTAAATTCAACATCTTTGGTCTTGGAACTGCTGGTTGTAAGAAACAGGTCATATAAAGACATCACCTTGGGCCTCACCATGATACTTGGTATTTTTCAATATCTTCTGGCATTTTATAGACAAACAATCACAAAAATAATCTGCAAGTTAACCGATACTGAAAATTAGGGTTGCCACTATCGATTATTTTCATTTTAGATTGAAAGACAGTTATGTTTTCGATTGATTTAGACTGTTAAATGTAAGGAAACACCAAAAAATGTCCACCATAATTTCCTCAAGCCCAAGTTGACATATTCAAAGTTTGTTTTTTTTCCAACCAACAAAACAAACTCTAAAGGTTTTGAGTTTACCATCATAGAAGACTCAGACAACCAGTATAAAAAAAAAAAAAATAAAATAAAAGGATTTGAGAAGCTGAAACTGGGGAATTTTTGACAAACTTGCCTAAAAAATTATTTTAACAATTATTCGATTATCAAAACTGCTGCAGGTTAATTTAATCTCAATCGATTTAACATTTCAGCTCTAATGAATATAACTGTAGCCTTAACATAAATAATACAGCAACTAAACACACATCATACATTTAAACTAACAGTAGAAACAGATGTGTGTTTCTTGGTGTAGTTGTAGGTAAACAACTCTCTTTCGCATTCTGATTCTGTGTTGAGGAGAAGAGTCACAGAGAGAGAAACCACATGGCCTTTCTGGTCCAGACTGATCAATTCACACACACAGTGATCGAATGTCACTGTAGACACCTGCTTGTTTATCATTGTCATTGAAGTCAGTGGTCATACAGGGAATTTTCTTTTTAGAGGGAAGATCAGTCGGTGGGTTTCATACTGTTACTGAAGCACCATCAGAGCTGCTCATTATCAGGTCATCTGAATAAAAGAATCAACAGTACTACAATTCCTACAATTATATACATATGAGAGAAAGACTAAAGAGCCCTGTGTTCTATTTTATTTACCTTATTTATATAACATTTACCTGACATATTACTACACAAATTTAAAAAATTCATCACAGTTTGACCCAGGAATCTGAGCTCAACTCTGTGGTAGGAGTAGTGTGTCTACAATGCACACAGAGTGTTGCAGAAGGCAAGATGCCCTCTCCAACATGGACTACAGCAAA
>NW_024401769.1:0-1000 GCF_016859285.1 Xiphias gladius | reverse complement strand
TACTCTCTTTGATCTGAGATGGAACCTATTAAGGCTTCCACCTTCCTATTAATAGAGGCCTTTACTCCGGCCAAGTGCACAACCTCCATAATGTAGTCATAAGGAGGAATACTTGCACTCCTAAGCCACAGTGGTTACTCTTTTCAAATGACATCAATGGTCTTTACTGTAGAAAATGAAAGGCTATAATGTAAATAAAAGGTTGACATGCTGTGTTTAAAAACTATTAAAAGGGGAAATTTAAAAATCAATTTTCTCCTGGACAGTTTTGAAAATGTTATAATCCAGAGACATCTGTTCATGCAAAATAGTGGTAGGAGGGAACGTGTCAGCCTCTGAACTCCCATCGACACCTTAGCATTGTGTTATTCTCTGTCTAGCTTTATGTCTCTCTTGCAGAAACACAGGTAACAGTCTGCACACGTTCAGATTTTATAGCCCTCTGACACTGACTGCAACAATGATGTCTCTTCTCTTGTCTTGTCTTACCTGCTTCCGAGTTCTCGTCTTCCCGGTCCGAAGCTTGATGTATCTAGCAATCAGCTCATTTCGACCTTCGTGAACAAGAAAATGGAGGGAAATGTGTTTAATGTAGAAAGAAGACAGAATATCTCCAACAAAAAACAATTAGAGATAAACTCAGAATAATAAGGCGGCAGTGGAAATTAAGAAACCCTACAGATAAACATCATCATGGGATCAGGTTTATAGGTGTGTGCGCACCAGTTGCTGTAAATGTGTAAAAATGTCTGTCATTCTTCAGTCTGAAAATTTAGTCATAGTGTAAGTTTTTTTATACATGTTGGTTGGTCCTGGTTTTAGTTCTTTAACAATCAAACACACTACAAAAAAATGGTAGTTGAGTTTATGACTGGAATCTGTAGCTCTGTTTTTAAAAACCACTCACTTTCACACTGCTGCTTTTGTTTTTCCTTTTTTGGTGGCTTTGATCGGAGATTTTTATACCTTTAATAGTTAATCGAACCTTCACAATGTGAAA
>NW_024401768.1:0-2000 GCF_016859285.1 Xiphias gladius | reverse complement strand
GGAAAATTAGGGAGGAAAGAAGAGGACAAGAGGGAGGAGAAAAGCAGAGGAGAAGATATGTGATGAAGATTAGGAGAATAGAAAAGAAGTCCCTGCTGATACCAGCAAGTTCTCAGCAAAACCATCTGGCTTCCTGGTTAGAACTTCAGCTCTCCAACTTCTCTCCAGCAGTAAAATGAGTCCATAGTGACTTTCAACCTTGGAGACACCTGCTGACTTTAAATACGACATAAACTTGTTAATTAGGTGAAGGTAAGGATAACAACCAGGTTTGAAGTCCGAGTGCATATTTGACACTCCCGGTCAAAATATTGTTGCCCTGATGGAAACAGGTTTAGTTTCCATCAGGGTTTATTAAAAACTCACATTATACAGACTTGGGACAGTTTATGTATTATTACAGAATGCTTTCCCCCACTGCTGGTCTCGTAGTCACACCATTTAAATTGTCTAAATTAGCTAATTTTGCTGTGTTACGTATTTGTAGGGGTTCAGTAACAACTGAAACCCCAAACAACTACACATGTATAGCTCCTTTTAAATTTGCTGATTTGTATAAATATGAATATGTAAGAAACTGTCAGGGAGGGTGGCTTTGCAACAATTTTGCCACAGGATTGTTAGCATGTTTGTAGTTCTTTTCACCAAGCGGATGATATCGTAGTTGTCAAAAATTGCTGGTATCGCTCTTTTCTTTCGACTTGACTGCTCATAATTGCAGTCATGACATGAAAGCAGAATGATAGGTTGTAAGGTAGAAAGAACTGAAAGAAAAGAATAACCATCAAGAGAGTCCAAAAGAAAAATAATTGAGGAAAAAAAAATAATTGAAGATTGAGAGATTGCAGTATGGCAGAAAGGACAGAGGAAAGGAGGGTGGAAGAGGTAAAGAGGTAATGGCTCTGATGAGGCGGTGATTATGAAATAGGTCAGAGAAGGAGGAGTGGGAAACAGGGAGTTGAAGAACAGAGCATATTAAAAGGAAGGGGAGGATAAGAACAAACATTAAATTTGTGAATAGGTACTACATGCTTTCTTCGTGATCTCCGGGGGACTTCAACTGGACAAGACCCTTCCCCACTTTAACCTCAGTTTGTGGACTGCACTACCAGAGGAGACAGGACCCTGGACCTGCTGGATGCTAATGTTAAAGAGGCCTGGAGATTCTACCTTGCACATAACTTTTTGTACTTTTGCATTTGGACATTTTTCCTATTCACTTACTGTGTATTTATTATTATTACTATTTTATAGTAGCTTTTACTTTTATACTTATTTACTTCCTCTTTTCTAACTGCATTTTGAGCAGTTGTAACATAGCAATTTCCCTGCAGGGATCAATAAGAAGAAACCAACCAAGCTAGAAACCAAAGAGCCAAAACTCTCTTCATGATGTCAGTAAGAGACAAACTCTGAACCGGCTCCATTGATAATGAATGGGACACCGACTTTATAGACACCACTGCAGCATCCAGAAAGCTGTCTGAAGGGATATTGTGACATTTCATGGTTCTGAGCCATTTGCACCAGCACTGGGGAGAAAATAGAAAATAGGTGTAGAAAAGCAAGAGAGAAGAACTTGCGAATTAGGATGCCACTGAGTTACTGAGGGAGGGAGTGAGAAAAGGGGGGTGGAGAGAGTAAACAGATTGGGAGGAGGTGGTGATGATAATGATGAAAGCTGTGTGAGCGTGAGGGGCAGGTGGGAGGGAGAGAGGTACTGTAAAGAGGAAAAGAGGAAAGGGATGCAGGGGAGTGTGGGGGGGGGGGGTAATGATGATGGTAAGGGATGATGAGATGCGGTTAAATAAGAAATGATTTGCAAGAAGAGGAGGGAAGGAGAGGGAGTGAGGAGCTCTTTCCAGATGATCTAGGTTTTAACATGGACAGGGAGAGGAGTAGTGAAGGTATTCAACAAAAGAGAAGGGGATGCTCGAGTAATGGAGGGAAAGAGTGGGAAGAGAGGGAGCAAGCGAGGGAAGAGTAGAGGGTAGGTGAGG
>NW_024401767.1:0-2000 GCF_016859285.1 Xiphias gladius | reverse complement strand
GTTAGAAGTGAAAAATTTTCAGTCAATTTATTTCAGACTTACATGCTAATACCCCTGTTCGACTATCTTGGTCTCCAGTCAGGCAAAACAGGCAGCCTAAGATTTTGTCTCAATTAACATTTTAAAATACTGGCAGAAATGTTAATTTTATGAGTGGAAGTATGCTAAGCTCAGTTTCATCAAGGTAAATAATGAAGGGAACACATACAAACATCAGTCCTAACTACCAATGTTAAAATATTAGAACACAGGCAGGGAAACTGAGTTTTTCTGATTATGCTGTAATCACCCCCTGACAACAGCTCAACAACAGCTCAGAAAAAAATAAATACTGTATCCATCTATAGCCATATGTTCCATTGCCTTTGAACCCCCATAAGTCTCCTGAGTACACCCACCCCCTAACAACAACACCAATAATCACCAATTTAGGGCTGGGAGGGTATGTAATACAGTACATACAGTAGTCAGTTAATGCATTTGATGTGTGAATGAGTGATGTATAGAAAAAGAAAGGTTACTCACTGACAACTGACCTCTCAGTTCATGTGATACAGTCCAAAATAGCTTGCCTTTCCACTACCTTTTACATATCATCAGGCAAATGTGGACTGATAATGAGGCTTTCAATGACTCCTTAGTGCTTGTAAAGATGTTTGTCTATCATATACCATTCTGTATATACTGCAGAGTTGCAACTAACAATTATTTTCATTATGTTAATCTGCCGATTTCTTTCTTGATTAACTGACTAATCATTTGCTTTATTAAATGTCAAAAATAGTGAAACAAAAACGCCCATCACAACCCCCGACCCCTTAAAATGACATTTTAAAAGGCCTTTTTTTGTCCAACCACCAGTCCAGAAAGGCCAGAGATATTCAATGTAGGATAGTATAGAACAGCGCAGTAAATCTCAAATTGGAGAAGCAGGAAGAATTAAATATTTGGCTTGAAGAATGACAATTTGGTCTCAAGAATGACTAAATTAATCCCTTATCAAAATGGTTGCAGAATAAGACTAATAATTTCAGCTCTAATATACTGTCCCTTTAAAAGAAATAACTGTTTACCTTGAATAAGTGATGTTGGTGTTGCCCTTTATAGCATATCATGGTGTTTGTCATGGCATCTCAATTTAGCCTTCCTTCAGGAAACCTTGGAGTCTATGAGAGGTGATACTGTGTTTTTAAATGAAAAAGTGCAGGTAAGTTGTTTCAAAGGCTCTACAGTTAAACCAGACTATTATCATTCATGCCCAATTATATTGTACTCTGGGTTAAACTACAGGCTGTGCTGTGGTTCACAAGTGGTACCCATATGACAAAAGCTCTACTAGAGTACATTGCCTGGGTGCCAGGTTCAAAAACCTTTTCAAATTTTGTTTGAATCCCCAAGAGAAGTAGTAGGTTACAGGATATCTTACTAAGCCAGGGTCAGTGAAAGAGCGCCTTAATTGACTCAACTTGAGTCCTCAAAGGTCGAGAAAACCAGCATTTTTTAATGAGCACAGGTCTCAAGGTGAGCCACTATATTTATATATCAACTTGAAGGAAGTAGTTTTAAGACTTCTTATGCATGTGAGAACAAAACGTTGAAATACTTTGCTGTGCTGCATCCCAGTTGATTCTGAAATGTTGCTTTCCATGTGTTCCCATACACGCAAGTGTGTGCCTGTGTGTGTGTTTGTGTTTCACTGTGAGCTAATACAGAACACACCTGTTCTCCTAAGAGAGCTCAAAGTCAAATATGACACCTTTTTGACAAAATGACAGAAGAGGGGAGCTACTATAAAAGACTGGGAGACAACACAGACAGAAAGAGTCACGAAAAAAAAAAGGCCGAGACAGAACTTGAGACAAACACGAACTAGAATTTTACAGTACGACATGGGAAGAAACAAAGGAACGTTGAGGTAGGGAAAGACAGACACCCACGAGACAAGAGAAGGACTGAGTCGAGAAAGAAGAGAAGAAAGAGGAAGTGGCAGAGGAACTAAA
>NW_024401766.1:0-10629 GCF_016859285.1 Xiphias gladius | reverse complement strand
CAACTGGCAAACATTTGATGGCATGTTTGAACTCTGCACCACTTGCACACTGTAAAAACACAACCTTCAGCACATTCAGGCAAATGAGAACAAAAACAGACAAGAAAAGGCAGATGAGGACCAGAATAATCTAAACCACACCATAACAACTAAAACACTGTGCGATTCATTACAGGGGAGAACATAATTACAGTCAACAACATGTCATGATTACATGTCTATTTAATCTTCCAAACAGTTGGCACTCGGTATTCAATAAATCTTTTCTATTATAAAAACACTGAAAAAATATGTTCCAATGTGAAAACTGCATGCTCAACTGTCACTGTTGCTGGTAAATGGCAAAGTTAGTTTCCTTGTTGTGTTATATTTCCATTGTTGCATGTTTTTACAATAGACTGTTTAATTAGTCTCAAAAACATACCCAAAACCTGTCTGACTGGATGTCAAACTGCACAGGCCCCATGTTAGCAGGTCTATACTATACTGCAGCATTTATTTATCATTACACAATACTAAAGAATCCTGCACATATAGGTTCAACTTGATAAAACAAAATTGTTAGTTCAGTCTCAATTTGAACTACTGATAGGCTGTGAGTGGTCAATCATTATGAACACATCAGGCCCAGAAGGAGACTGTAATTTATGACTGATTCATAGATTCATCACTTGGATTACAGTGTCAGTAATCGTTCACAGGACCAAAAGCATGCTGAATTAAAGACTAAAGAGCTCGTAGCGAAGGTAGAAATTCATTTTATTTTACTAAATTTTATTTTATTTTTTGTGAAGGGGATATGAGTGTTGCAATGAATCCAGAGAAGACTGCAGTCTAAGGTATATCCAGAAGATGGCAGTAATTCACCGATGAGGATATCTGCTGCTGTGAACGCTAAACGAAGAAGAAACAGCAACAGCAGCAATAGCAGTAGAAGGCGAAGGAGAAGAAGAATGACGAAAATGCTAAACGGAAAATAGAGGCGACGGAGTACTGTTTGGTGAACGTTAAATTAACGCTTTTACCTCGAAATATTGCCATTTAACATAGCTGAATCACATTCGCTAAACTATGACAGAGCCTCAGTCAGCGCTGTTACTCAGGAGACAGCTTGCAGGTAATTAAACCTTGGTGTTAACTGATGCTGGCTGCCGAGCTAAAGATGAACCCTGCCGTTAGCCGTGATTCAAACGATGGTGCTGGCGCAAACTGTTTTCTTGAACCTTCCACACTAACGTTAAGGTCCCATGACAAATAAACTGCGTGGGGATTACAGCATAGGATGTCGACAGACACATTCCTCTCTTGACAAATAAACGCAGTCAGTGTGTTGGGAGACCAACTCACTTAGGCGTGTGTTTCGACTTTGCACACTGATTTCAGTTGAAAGCCGCTGTCAGAAGTCCCAACGACTTTCTAGTATCGTGCTTGCTAAAAGCAGTTAACCTAACGTTAGCCTCTAGCTGGCTCGACTGACTCGATGTGTTTACATATATTTTTACCGACACAAGTGCTGTTGCATTTTTTACGCAGTGGTGTAGTTATACAAATGACGCGATGGCAGTCAATATTTTTGTGCGTAAATCCAACTACTGATTCACTAGTTGACCAATTTTCCCATGCTAACCACATTGAGTTGTTAACATATTTAGCCAACTCGCTACATCTGTAGGCTAACGTTAGCTGCTGTCACTGTGGTCAGCTTCAACACGCCAAGCTAACAAGCTAATGTTAGTCTCGCATTAGCTCTTTTCGCTATTTTAGCAGAGTCATCTGCGAATTAAATTTAGCTACTCTAATATTACCCACTTTCCAAAGGCACCTGATTCGAACAGACATCGTATAGAGTTGGATTTATAGCAATAAGTACATTTCGGGTTTTGGTTAGGATTGTAAATCATATAGGCTCATCCATATGTTATGCCTCCGTAGTGATGGCTAATTCTCTTGGACCTGAATATTTTTAGATTGGAATTTAATTGGAATGAGGTAACTAACCTAATGCCTAATGAAATTAGCATTTTTTTCATTGACAAACGCATTTTCTTTGTTATACACATACACTTACTAGCATCTAAAGTCTAAAATTGGTGACATTGAAACTCACTTAAGTCTTTACATGTGACAGTGGTGGTTGTAAGACATTAAGTAATTACCTAAAAGTGTAAACCTTCGCTTGTAACACAGAGGCAGCTACTTTGAAACATGGCTGTAAATGAATGTACAGAAAGGCAGAATATCAGTTAGTGTGCCAACTAACTGAGAATAATACATATCTTGAAAGCAGTCTGAGAGCACGTACTGTACCTTCTTCCAAGGCTGGAAATCAAACAAATTATAGAAAAAGTTAGAATCTGTTAAAGCTAGATCAGCATCAAAATACACGGAGATAGACAGTTCCTATCTAGATAGAATTCCTAAATCCGGTAAACGTATTACCGTGCAAAATTTCTAACCAAGTCAGACTGATAAAACTGAGTTTGGGTCATACAAATTGTTGTTGATATGCTAACCATTAGTGAAATCCCTCCATATCTTGCAAGATTGTTAGGGGTTGATATGTGCATGTTACCTACATTTGGTTACTTTTTAATACTACGTTCAGGAATTATGGCGTCTTATAGCAAATTGGCAAGGTCTATAATAATTTTCAGCAAAATGACAGGGAATGTCAGAAAATTATTAACTTGGGGATCATCCTAATACAGTCAAGGCCAGTATTTGGACAGTTACACTTACACTTTTTTTTTGTTCTTCAGGCTCTGAGCTTCGGCACATTCAATTTGAAACAAAAAAATGGATACTTCATTAAAGAACTGTGTGGGAGATATAGCCCTCTACACACATAGTGCCCAAATTTTAGGGTTTCAAAAGTAATTGGACACTTGGCTACTAGATGTTTCGTGGGCAGCTGCATGTCGTTTCAATGTTAGTTCATGCACAAAAAAGATCACACGTGGCTCAGAGTTGACTGAGAGTTGCCAAATAATATTGAGGCGGAGTTGTCTGTCGATATGAGGGGTGAATAGGGGACCATGCAGGTGATGAGACCCATAAAAAACAGTCAAGTAGAAAGGCACTCAATAGAGTGCATATCTCCAACGAGGCCAAATATTGGCGAAAATGTTGAAAAATGCCCTATCTCACACTGTTAAGGATAGTGTTTAAAAAAATTTCTTTGATCTGCCCATTTAACCTGATCCGCACCAAACTTTAACGGGTTCTTCCCAGGCCCATGCGCCATCCCTCCCCCAAGTTTGGTGCAAATTGGTTCAGTACTTTTTGTGTAATCCTGCTAAATATCAAACAAACAAAACAACAAATAGACACAGGGGAACACATTACCTCCTTGGCGGAGGTAAAAATTTGTCAGAAAGATATCAAAGATTGTTGATTTGCCAAAATCCATTGGGTACACCCTAAAAATGCAGGTAAACAAGGAAACTAGAAAATGGCAAACGAGCTGGTAGACCGAGGGGCACAAGTCTTGTGGATGAGCGGAAAAATAATTTGCATGAAGAAAAATCCCCTGTATGACTGCACAGCAAGTAAGTAATGATCTCCAGGGTGTACGAAGACATGTTTCCTTGTCAAAAATCAGGAGAAGATTTGCAACCATAACCTCAGAGGATTCACCACTAGATGCAAACCCCTGGTAAAACTTCAAAAACAGAAAGGCCAGGCTGCAGATCACAAAAACACACAAAAAGAAACCTGTAAAGTTCTGTAGCAAAGTTCTATGGGCTGATGAATTAAAAATCAGCCTCTATCAAAATGATGGAAAGAGGAAAGTGTGGAGACAAAAAAGAACAGCTGATGACCAAAGCCACCACCTCATCTGTCAAACGTGGCAGTGGTCCTGTAATGACTTGGGCATGTATGGCTCCAATGGAACCGTCACCCTGGCCTTTTTGATGATTTCACTGCTGATAGAAGCAAAAGGATGAAAGCAGAGGTACAGAGGAGCAACCTATGTACCAAGATTCAGTCAAATGCATCAAAACTCATCGGAAAACATTTCAGCATTCAGCAGGACAACAATCCTAAACATATTGCCAAAGCAACCACAGAGCTTTTCAGGGTGAAGAGGTGAAAATGCTCGACTGGTGGTGTCAGTCACCTGATCTTAGTCTGACCGTGCAGCGGTTCACTTGCTGAAGAGCAGACTAAAGGCAGAGACCCCACAGGCTGAAGAGCTGAAGGAGGCTGCAGTGAACCCCACGGGAGAGCATCACCAGGGAGGATACAAAGAGTCCGCTGATGTCTATGGGTCAAAGACTTGAGGCAGTCATTGACTGCAAAGGATTTTCCACAAAATATTAAATATGATTTTTTTTAACTTCATTTTTATTTGTCCAATTACCTTTAAACCACTATAATATGGGCACTATGCGTGTAAAGGGCTATATGTTCCACACAGTTCTTTATATATTGATGTAAACCTCATCGACTTAAAGCTGAGACTGGGCACTTTCATGTAGTATCCATTATTTTATTTCAGATTGAATGTGCTGAAGGTCAGAGCCTGAAGAACAAAAAATGGGTAACTGTCCAAATACTTCCAGCTTGACTGTACGTTACATTTCAGATTTGATGAACATTGGATGAAATGTGTAGGTGTGAGTCTGATTTCTGGTTTTAATCAGTATCCTAACATCACTTATATAAGTGGTTAAGGTATTTGAGTATGTAGCGATTCTATAATTAATAACATAATTTGAAATTATGTTTGAAATTCAGAGTTCAAAGCAAAATATCTGGAGAAATGCAGTGTGATCCAGTGAATATTAAGTGGCCCTGGATTGTTAGGGTGGTGTGTGGTTTCAGGAACATGTGGCTCCTTGCTAAACCCCCTAGTAAGGCCTCCTAAGACAACGGTTATGTTGTCTCCTCAGCGGCCTCCAGAAAAGCACAACATCAGCCTATTTAACATACTGTAGCCGCTATGATATGAGCCAGTGGCGATTTGACTTTCTTTGGCATTTGTTTTTATATCTAGAGCTGAACAAAAATCCAGTGGAGGGATTCTCAGCAGGCCTGATTGAGGATAATGATCTATACAGATGGGAAGTCCTTATCATCGGGCCTCCAGACACACTCTAGTAAGTCTATCACTATCTTATGTATGGGATATAGTAGGAGAGATCTGTTACTATGTTGTGATCTGAACAATTCTTGTTACCTCTATTGCTCTGGATGTATGAAACTTTTACAATACTTTCCCATTATTATTGATTTTTCTCTGATCTTTTTTGTTCACAGTGAAGGTGGTGTGTTTAAAGCTCATCTGACATTTCCCAAAGATTACCCTCTCAGGCCACCTAAAATGAAATTTATCACAGATATTTGGCACCCTAATGGTAGGTTCACGTGTACCACACTGTCAGTGATATTTACCTTTGTTTGGTGTAAGCCCTGTTTGAGGAAGTTGAGGTTATCATCTTAGTTTTCAATTTGGATATGTTGAGGTTTTAACATTTTGGAATGTGTGTTAATACTAAGGAATATTTACATGCAATTCATTAATTCATTTGAAGCTCATTCCATACCCATTCATTGCTTTAGGTCATAATCTTCAGCTGCCTTTTTTTAAATTAAAGAAAAGTTCATGGGAATACTTTTCCACATCAAGGTCAGCAAGAGTCTACCAGAATCAACTTCAAACAGTAATTACAGATTGTTGAATAAGGAGTTATTTTTTACCCATAGTACTGCGGAGAAATGCAGCTGATGTAACAAGAATAAATTGAAATACACCTTTGTCACTTTGGAGAAAATGGTGTAGCTTTAGGTTGGATATAAATTATATTTTAGTCACTATTCATTATAACTTGTCGATCTGTTACAATCCATGTGTTATAGTATGTTAACTATCAAATGCACTTTTACATTTTTGCTAAGTGTTAATTTTTTAATTTAGTATAAACACTGCTATGAAAAAGACAATGAACCCCGTGAGATTTTTCCACATGTTGGTTGTTGAATTTAAATATAATTATCTGAATGCGAATCATACTGGTATACTATTTTCTTTGAAACTAGTAGTAACACAAGTAATTATTTGAATTTTTTGAAGTTCAAGGAAATTCAATTCAATTAAGTTATGCAGGTATGGACTGCCAAAAAAAAGCTAATGTTTTGGAGTGGCCAAGTCAAAATCCAGACATCAATCTATTGAACAGATTGTGGTAGGATTTGAAAATTGCTGTTCACTCACTGTCCCCACAACATTAACGGAACTTGAGTAGCTTTGCGAGGAATTGTGCAAAGCCAATCTAGACATAACAACATAAAGTAGGGTCAAGGCTGTAACTGGTGCCAAAGTTGACCCTTCTAAATATTGAGTCAAAGTGGAGGCAGAGATTTTTCATAGGCACCTTCTATAGACAGTATTATTAATTAGTTTGGTATCTGATTAGTTAAATGTATGTAAGTGAGCATTAAAAGAAAACATTATCACCCATTATACCACAGGAAAATCAATAGCATTTTTTATTTCATAAATTGTGTTCTACATATTTTTTTCCAGTTGACAAGAATGGAGATGTATGTATTTCTATTTTGCACGAGCCTGGGGAGGACAAGTATGGCTATGAGAAACCAGAGGAGCGCTGGCTGCCTATCCACACAGTGGAAACCATCATGATTAGTGTTATCTCTATGCTGGCAGACCCAAATGGTGACTCACCAGCCAATGTGGATGCTGCAGTAAGTTTACTTTTTAAAAAGTTTTGTCAGAAAACGATATTTGAGTAAAATTGATGTGCTGTTAATTTCATGCCTAAATGTTTGTCAGTTTTTTGTGAAATCCAAGAATTTGCTGGTTTATGTTTTGGCATGAAATGGTAAATGTATGATAAAAGTACGATGTACGATGATTTGTTAATGGAGGAATTATCAATTATATTATAATTTTTTAGAAATAAAACTAAATGCCATAATTATAGCAAATATATTGATAAAACTAAAGTGAGATATGCAATACACTGGAAAGATATAAAACCTAAGCAACTGAATTGTCTTTACCTTTTTTCCTCTCTGCAGAAAGAGTGGAGGGAGGACAGACACGGAGCATTTAAAAGGAAAGTTGCCCGTTGTGTACGAAAAAGCCAAGAGACTGCGTTTGAGTGATATTTAGCAAGGATCTAGCTTCATGTTTTCAGGGCAAGTATTATTGACACCCACCTTTTTAAAACGTTTAGTTCATGAATCACAACTAACTTCAGCTGTTTAGAAATGGCTGCCTATTGCACCAGATAACTTTAAGTAAAAATATATTGTATTTTAAATGTAAACTACTATGGCATAAAAAAAAAAAGTCTTGGCAGCCCTGGTCAAAATTCCTGTCACTGAATGGTTGAGTAGAAGATGTACTGATATCAAAAGGCCATAAAGTTAAGGTGATTTTTCATTTTAAGCAAGATTATTGTAGTATTTTTGTTTTTATACAAGTTTAGAGTGAAAAAAAGAAAAGGAGCACAGTACAGAAGTTTCGGCATCCCAAGAGATTTTAGCTCTCATAACTTTTACGAAGGTCTCAGACCCTAATTATCTTGTTAGGGCTATGACTTCCTAGTCATTGATATAAATATCAAAGCTTTATAAATACAGTGACTCCTCATACCTTGTCCCAACAATCAGCATCCATGAGCTCCTCTAAGCAGCTGACTAGAACTCTGAAAATAGAAACACCCTTTTGTGTAAACAACACCTCTCTAAAACATTGAAGATGTCATAGAGAATTGGGAAGCTGGAGACCTGCAACAATTAGCTGTACTCCATTTTGTTTAAAGTTCCTTAGCGTAGCGGAGTGGAATAGAAAACAACTCTGTGCTTTCTTTGGAATCAAAATAATTGTGATGGCTCTCGCCTGGCTGTTGCTCGCATTGTGTCAGAGGATATTTGTATAAAGTTGAGCTTTTCTCAACTTTCCACTGTAGTGAAGCTGAATGCTTTTTGAGTCTGTGGAAATTGGTGGGGGGAGCAGGGCTGCAAAGCCATGTCAGATACGTTTTAGAATTTTTACATAATCAGCTTCTCAGTTGGAAAAGGTATACAGGTGTTGCTGTTATTGGGTTCATCCATTGTACTCTATATTTTTCTTTGTTTGTTAAGGGAATGGTGACCAATTTTAACACCACTATTACTGCATAACATAATCTTTGAATTTTCTGATTCATCAGTTTATGTCCTCTATTTCTTCTGTGAAATCAATTAAGTTAAGTGGCATTCATTTGATTGAGGCCTAGGAAATTCATTTGTCACTCAGATGAAAGGATTTGTATCATTTGAAGTAGTCATCTTACACTATGTCGTCTGTGGGGCAACTCATTGTCAGACTGACTAGTTTAAAAGTAATAGAGTATAGACTTTGCTACACATCCAGATGTTTTAACATGTTGCAGATCTCGCGCTGCCCTATTTTATATCTCATTGTTTGTGCCTGTTGTTGACTATATATAATGTGTGTTAATGGTCTTGCTGATTCCTAACAATTTTCTTCTGTTATTCGTTGTGTACTTTCCCACAGGTCTCCAATTGAAAATCAACATGGCACTGTTTCCTGCACTCTTCCACCCACCAGGCTTGTCCTCCTTTTATTTTGGCAGGAACAGACTGGCTACTGTAGGCTGCAATAGAACATAACAGTGACAACCAAGGCTGACAGAAAACCGCCAAGCAAGTGCCAACTCAAAAAAAAAACAAACAAAAAACAAACAAACCCAGAAGATGATAAAACATTTTTCAAGTCTATGAACTGCTTCAACATTCAGGAAGATATTGTAAAGACATGTATATAGCACAGACTAAACCGGATAATATATAAGCTCCCCTTCCATCCATCAAGACACTTAGACCAAATGGATAGCACTGGTTCAGATAGATTTATTTTTGTCCACTTTCCCCCTCTCAACTCCAGCATGCATTAGTTCCCATCCTGATTGTTTTTCCAGGATGTCTTACATAGAAAGAGAATTGTGATGCTGTTGGAGGAATGTCACCTATGAAGAGCTTGATTTATTCAGGTGAGACTTGAATGATGTTACTGAAATGGTTTTTCCATAGTAAAATACAAAGCTGTTCTTATGAGTTCTTTAAGAGTCTCAGAACTCAACATCATACCTGAATGATTTTGTTTTTCTTCATCTGTTACGAGTCTTACAATCCTGCTCAGTTGACTTAACAAAGGTAACATACCCCTTAATTTTTGTGCATGCTAAATTTTGTTTATCTTTTTTCAAAAGTGCCTCCTAATAAAATGCTTAGCCAATTCATCCTGCATTGAACAAGTGTTTAAAATGTTGAAAAAAGATGGAGAAATTGTGTACCACCTATGTATGAATATACTTAATAGCCAGTACACAGGCAATCTGTATAATTAGGTAATTGGTAACATTTTGGTGTAGCAATAACTCCCCTAGTATGAAGTGTACACATGTTAAGTTTTGATATCCTGATACAATTTGAGGTCCTCTCATATTCTCCAATATGCTCTTATTTTAGCAGCCTCTCTTTTCCTTGTCTGTGTTGTCCTCGGTAGGAATTGTTATGCATGCTTTATCTTACGTTTTTTGGTTGGTTCCTTGCTGAATGTTTATGGGATTTTGTGTGCGAATGTTTGAGTGTTTGTGTATACAGTATGTGTGCCCATTTTGTTTTGTCACGCTCTGCCCTGATCCACAATCTCATGATTATTCTGCTCACTGAACTATTGCAGTTTTGCCTAATGTACAAAGACAAAATACTGATGTATATTTTTCATGTTATGAAACCTGTTACCTGTAGTGAGTTCTTCTAAAATATGACTTTTTTCAATATTTACTTGTGTATTTAATTCAGGTGTGTTTTGGATACTACATGAATTACATATTGCTCATGACAAAGACATGAAACCTTTCATGGATTCATACAACACATTTTGAAATTTAGTTTTTACCTGGCTTCTTGTCCAGTATTTTTAAACAATATGTCCACTAAATATTGCAGATATTTAGACAGTTTATAGGACTATATTAGAGAAGTTTAAACTTTAATACCATCATCTGTTTCTTCAGCAAAACTACTCTTCAAATTATATATTTTGATATAATGTTCTTTGAATGAAAAGTTAACTTTGGTTTTAGGTCATTGTGTCAAGAATATGTAGCTTCATATCCTCATCTTTTATATATTCTGCGAGTCAACAGTTGTTTTCTTTAATAGGTTTTACTTCCTTTTGGGTTAGAGTCACTAAAGGAATCCAGTGTCCCTGATGAAAAGCCACACACTCAGATAGTTTCTCTTGTCAAGTGTTGCCTCTCCACAAGCACTTCACTGTCAGCTAGGAAAGGTTATAGAATCTTTATTGTCACAAACTGAATCCCATGTATTTTTCTGTTTTTATTTTCATTCACTTTCTACTCAAGTGAATAATATTTAGTGCTCCAAAATAAAACTAATGCAAAGTTAGCTTTTTGAGGTAAAGCAAGACTGACTGAACATGACAATAATAATAGAAGTCATAATTCCACCACACAGTACTATGATAAACTGAATGTATCTGCAGTGATTTGGGAGACAGAATCCTCTTGTCAAATGAAAACTTCATACATATATGTATGGTTTTCATACATATATTTACAGTCAGCA
>NW_024401765.1:0-1000 GCF_016859285.1 Xiphias gladius | reverse complement strand
TGTATGAGTACACACAATGTGCTATTGACTGAAGGCTTTCATTGTTAATTGCATATTCCCTGTGATTGCACTGTGAATTGCTGTGCTGAATGAGAATAACTTTCTATCACTTCCTTTCAGATAGAGAGGCAGACAGAAACAGGCGCAAGTGAGACATGAAGGGTGAGAGGAGAGGAGACAGAATATATACATACAGACAGTTAGCTTTAGTAAGGGAGATGAGTGTGGTATAATGTAAAAGCAAAAGCAGCAACCCTACCTGCTAAAATAAATATTAATATAATAGCATATTGTAGTATTTGTTTTGCCTAATCCATTTTTGAGGATTCCTAAATGCTGCCCTGATCATGTTCTTTGGAAGTGTTTTTTTCCCTTCAAGGAAGAGTAGGATTCCTAGACCGCAGGAGGATCTAGTTCAAAGTTGGCATGTAGGGTTTCACAGGTTGATAGGTTTGTACTTCTAAAACAATTCGTTAAGGTTGTGGGAATATTTTGGTCTTAGTTAAATCATGAAAAAGTAGAGACGAATTTGTGTAAGGTTGAATGCAATAACCTTTTCAATATTTCACCAAAGGCACAGTCTTTACTTGACCTTAACCAGGTGCTTTGAGTTTCCAAAATATAACCATATACATTTTATTCCTGTTTTATTTGCCACAAGTCAATATTGCACAAAACCCAAATGAAAAGGTTAACAGTAAATGTTCTGCAGATACATTCAGTATGGCCATTCAGTAGGTTGGCAGTGAACAGGTTGCAGATACATAAATTTAAATGTTATTTTGTTACATTATGATTCTTGTCTTGTTACAATGAAAAAAGAAACAAATCTGCTACTGCAAATTAGTTATATGAATGTGATTTTTTTTGGAGGCAGGGCTGAAAATGACAAGTCAAATCAATTCTATTTATATAAATTTGCCTCAAGAGGTTTAACAATCTGTACAGAATGCGACACCCTCTATTCTTACACCCTCAATGCGTATGAGGAAACCAAATT
>NW_024401764.1:0-4000 GCF_016859285.1 Xiphias gladius | reverse complement strand
TTCACAAGCATACTTTTGCCTGTTCCCATGCGTACTTGCTCTCTCACACTATTTGTTTTTTAAATTTTTTTATTTAGTTTGTTTGTTCTTTTAAAGTAGGCCAGAAATTCAGTCGGTCACCCAGGGAGCCAATTATGAAAACACAGAAATGAAAACACAATATTCCTGTCATGTACAGACCCACCAGAAATAGGCCTATGACCCACTTTGGGGCCCTAACCTACCGTTTTATAAACCACAGACATAAAGAGAGTAACAGAATATTTTGTGGTCTAGTGCCAGCTGAGCCTCATGTCTTTCTCTGTCTCTCTGTGTGTTTCTGTCTTAAAAGGTAGGTTTGATTTATCTGTGCTTTCAGCTCAATGGGGGTGGAGCAGATGGGATTGTGTCAAACCTCGTCTAGACAGGCTAAGAATAGGTAAAAACACCTAACACCTAAGATTGGGCTGGTTTGAAATGGGTTGTTTCATGCCCTCTCTTTTGCATGTCATTATGCTCTGGAGCTTGATGTCATGTTTGGGACGAGGCCAAGTCTGCTGCTGACATACAGTTTACAGACGCAGGTACAGCTCGCTGGGGCCAAACCTTGCGGAGGAGTAATAGGACAGTAAGTTAGACTTTTAGGCTGTTTATTTGTATTGCCCTATGTATTTGTGGAAACATGCACTGTTTCATTGTAACATTACAGTCTGCTGTATGTCAGCTTTGTTTGTTCCTGACACACTGCGTCTCACCTCAGCCTCCATCATCACTCTTCCTTCTGCTGCCGTCCATTAACAACATGGCAGCCGCTGAGTGTGTGATGTTCTTACAGGTCAGAGTCCACTGTCTCACCCTGCCTGTAAAAGAATTACCCAACATTGTGTTAATAACAGCAACACAAGGATTTTCAGCCATAAACAGCAAGCAGGGATGGCTGTGTGCATGTCTCATGTCAGTTGACTGATTCAAAAGTATGAACACAGCTAAATGAAATTACACTTTCAAAGCTGTAATGGCAGGATTGAAATAATTGTGGCACCAGATAATTTGTATTCTGGCTGGACTGAAGTCTGTGTTGTTTCTGTTTCAGTTGTTGGCAGATTAGTGAGCTCTCACTCTCTGTTACTCCCAATTCTCACGTTTCCAAAAACAGCAGCATGCTAGAATTGAAATCAAACTTAGTTATTGCACTGCTGTTGAACATGGTGCCGAAAGTGAATATCTGTGCACGCACTGCAACTCGGTCTGTTTGCTTAATAACTCTATATGTAGCTAATTTTTAATTTTGTGTTTTGCTTGCCTTTATTTGGTGTGACATATTGTGGCCTGATTTCATTTACAAGAGCTGTATTGTTAGACAGATTTCAACTCAAATTTCTCAATGATTATCACAATGATGATGATAAAAAAAAAACAAAAAAACGACATGAGACGGCATAAAATGGGATGAAGTAAAAAAAAAAACCCCACAGTATACTTTGCTGGACTGACCTATGGGCTGACATTTTGGGCTACATGTGGACCTTTGCAGACAATGTGATGACAAACATGTGTGACCACATCTGGGTATGCACACACCCGGTGTAGTATAGTATGTCTGCAGTCCGTTTTTTGGATTGTATGCGATACTGGAACAATGTTCTCCAGTTCTGCAGATGGGTTGTTCTTTGTTCTGCATGGTGCAGCATCAGCTCCCTTTACTTTTCATGTGAAGTTTCAATGTGTTTTACTTGATGTTCGCATGTCACAGGTATAAACTATGTATGAAACTATAGGTCATAACTCAAAATGAGATGTATGGTTTTGGCAGAGCGGCACGATGAGTGTAGCAATTTGTTTCAAGGGGCCTGTGCCCCATTACAAAAGAAAAAAAAATTCTTTTTGTGCCAGAAAAGTTGCTTCTCAAGAGTTGGAGTGTGTAATCAGCCTTTATTAAAACTCTCACATCTGCTCCCCTTCTGTAACTCCAGCCTGATGAACACATTTGTGAATTTTAACATGATGCACACATCCAAGAGGGACCAGAAGTATTAATGATACACAAAAAGAACACAGGTGCCACTTAACATACTCAAACATTACAAGTCATTTACACATGAAAATCTGTTTACTCATAGTGGGCAGTACTACTCGTCCTGTGAAAACCTTTTCACAGGACGAGTAGATTGGGCTCAGATTGGGCTCAGAGACTTTAAATTAGGGTCTATAATGCAACAACCTTTTGTGTTGTATCATGGGAACTGTAGGATCCAGTGTTTTTGTATCTTAACCCAAATTGGGAACTCTAAGTCAGGGTATCTCTGTCTCTGCTGCTTTGATTTGACAATTACTTTTTTTTTTCCATCTGTCTCTTGCCAAAATTAACTAAATGCCTCAAAGTGCAATGCTAAATCCCTGCACTACCCCTTTAATGAGTGAGCGACTGTGATTTAGCGGTGTTGCTAAGAGATTTGACCTGCTGATCTGTAGCATTGTGTGCAGGCTGGATGTAATGACAGAGAGGCTGCTTTGGTGCTTTTAGAGGATGTTACTGGTGCCAAGGATAAAACGAGTCTGGTTTATGTTCAAGCGGGAGTGTGCTGACATGCATTTAGCAACTGATGTGTATAGGAAGTGTTAAGGTTTGTATGTGCGTATTTCAGCATTTGGTCTCGAATTTACATCGACAATGATGCAACACACGCATACAACACAGTCATGTAGAGGAAATTCACTGTGCCGGTAAATCTTCGCTTTGGGTCAGCTTAAACACACACACACACACACACACTCACCCACACTTACACATATTACACACCACTGTTGATCACATCCATAAGTGATAGCCATTCACGAAAAAAAAACACACCCTCCCCTGCTGGCTTACAGAAAACTTTTCTCCTTATATCTCCTTATATGGGAAGAAAATATTTATAGACTTAAAGCTCCATCCTGTTCCAACCAAATACACACAAACACAAACACACGCACACACACACGCACACACACACACACACACACACACTCCTTTGATATGAGGTAACATGTGTTGTGTTGTGATTTTAGTGAGTATCATTACTGTAACATTGAAAATTCATCCATGTCTTGCCTAAGCTATTTACAATTTTGAACTTTCTGCGTTTTTGTTTTTTTTTTTTTGTTTTTTTGCGCAAACCCCTCATCATGTTCTCCACAGGAACTATAATTTTCACAAATCACCATCATTTTCATGTAATAAACAATCGAATGAAAGCACTTCCCATTGTCCGAGATTGTGTTAAAGCAAGAAGGAACATTTTTGGTGGTAGTAATCACAGACTACCGCTGTGGTCGAGGACGGACAATCATTTAGTGTTAGCAAGGAGGAGGTGGGGGGCATCAAAGAGGGTAGGGAGGAAGGGAGGGGGTGTATGAAAAGAAAAGAGAGGAAGCAAGTGGTTGATGAAAGACTTTCTACAAGTGAATTGGGGATTTTAACTCCCCCACCATTGTGACCTACTTTTTGCCTCTGCTGACACACTCAGATGATTCAGCACTTCGCTCCATCTACCTCTCTGCTTCATCTTTCACCCTCATGCTCCCGACATTTCTGTCCTGCTCTTCCTCTCTCCTTGCCTTTTCTTGTTTTGCATTCCCTCTTTCGGTGTCTCCAGCAGCGCCTTCCCTCTTTTCTGAAAATTGAATCTGAACTTGCCCATTATCAGGAGTCATTTGTTCAAATTAAATTTCAAACTCCCGCCGTCTAACAGCAGGGAATAAGCAGCTTTCACAATGCTGAATAATCATGACCGCCACGTGAAAATCTTGACAAAAGATTCCAGGGACTGAAATTTAAAATTTTTGGTTTTAAACAGATGATCGTCGGACTCTCTTGAATTCAGGTAGAGGGATGAAAACCACATAGGTTTACATGGTAACAGTGATGACTAATTGGGCTGTGTCCCACCCCCCTTTTCTTCCGTACCCTCTTGTTTCTCTCTCTCACAGATCTCCTCAGTGCTTCTGTCAACAACCGTGAATCAGCTGTACTCTCCTGCTT
>NW_024401763.1:0-1000 GCF_016859285.1 Xiphias gladius | reverse complement strand
ACCCCAGCCAAACTCTATGTCAAACTCTATGTTTGAGATAGTGTTATGTTTGCCAAACGCATTGGTTAGAAAAGTGAGACAAAAAAGTGAAAATGTGCCATTTGAACATTTTGTTTGAAAATATGAAGAATAAGGCATAAATCGTGTAAGCTAAGCAGCTAAAATAAAGAGTTAATGTTATTTGAGATAAAATAACAGCCTGATTGTACGTTTTTTTTTATTATGCTCATCAAAGTAGGACTAAATAGCTTTACACTTCAATACGAGAATACTGCCGGTTTTTTTTTGTTTTGGTATTTTCATTGTTTTACATGCATCATCAGCTGGCGAGGATGCTGTGGTTTTGTCTGGGTTTGTAGCTGAAGCCTCAGTCTTTTAGCACAATATCACGTGGGTAGCCATCATGTGAATATTATTATATAAGACCCCTTTAACAGTTTTCTTAATTTTTAATCAGTCAGCTGGGAACATTAAAAAGCAAGCTGGAGAGTGCGTTTTCAACCAACTTAAGGGGCTAGTATTAGCTTAATTAGCTAGCTATCTACAGCTGATAAAAATCTGCTAGCCAAAGCTTTCACTTCAGCTGGCAAAGGTCAATGGTTGTAGTCCAGAAATGTGAAGCTGCTTTTGTCTACCTCTTTCTAAAATCAATGACCTACTGTATCGCTTAAAAAATAAATAAATAAATAAACATTTTGAGTGGTACATCTGTCACTGTATGTGTGTCGTGCGAGAATTTTTTACATTTAACATTCATATTGCTTGCCTCTATCCAGTAGGTATCCATTTACTACTGTGCATGTAAACATGCTCACATAGTTGGATTTGAGTGTCACTGCTTGTTCTCCTGACTAAGGCCGTATTTATGTTAAACTCTCCAGTTTCTCTCCAACAGGCCATATGGTAATGCACTTTTTTCCCTTTGTCTCTCCCACCGTCTCTTTTCCTTCAATATTTCCTTTATACCCTGCTTACTTGTTTTTTTGTTTTCTGTGTGTCT
>NW_024401762.1:0-1000 GCF_016859285.1 Xiphias gladius | reverse complement strand
TCTTGTTTGCATTCTTTCTCACTTTTTATCTCCCTCATATGATGCTCTGTCATGTCCTTCTGCACTCATGGATAGAAACACAAAAGGTCCTGTCTCTGACTGAACATAAAAGACGTGTGTGTGTGTGTGTGTGTGTGTGTGTGTGTGTGTGTGTGCTTTTACTGTGGCATTACTACAGTGCTACAAAAATGGATGTAACGGACACCATGAACCTGAGCTGTTTATTGTGACACGCAGGGAAGCAGATGAATGTCCTGAGCAGCAGAGCAACTTTGAAGAAGTACACCTCTTTGTGTTTGATAAACTGGCTTCACTGGCCATTTTTTACTAGCTAACAAGTGTCATTAATGAGTCACCACTGTGATTGTTTCCTCCGGATGCTGATAAAACAGGATACACCATGTTGACGGATAGGAGGCAACTTGCATTATCTAAGAAGTGAGAAAATAAGACATAGCTGCATTAGTTAAAGAAATATAATATTAATTTCATTGTTTCCATTGGGAGTTAATATCATGTTTAATGAGAGGCTGAACATTTTCTTCAGGCCAAACTGCTAATTAAGCTTAACTGTCATGACTACAGACTCCCGGGCAGCTCAAACTGAAGGATTTGTCGCCTTTTTCTGTTTTATATCATTACATATTGAATATCTTTCGTTTTTACACAAACCTGAAGTAATCTGAAGACGTCCCCTTGGGTTCTGGTAAATTGTGATGGGCATTTTTCCTTATTTTCTGACATTTTGTACACTAAACAATTAATCAGTAAATGAAAAAAACATAATTGACAGCTTAGTGGATAAGAAAAATAAACTGTAGTTTAAGCACTTATCAAATTCATTGTTTTCCGCTTAATGTGAAAATTACGCCTGCAACAAACAATGATCTTAATTTGTGATTAATGGAGCCTTGTGGTAGTTTATACTCACATGTTCCATTCATCCTCGAAACATTTGGTGCTCACTCTGCTGTAACTCTGCTGCCTGCTCTCGGAAATT
>NW_024401761.1:0-6000 GCF_016859285.1 Xiphias gladius | reverse complement strand
GTCTCAACCTGTACCGTTGTTTCTTCTGATGTTGTTGTTTGGACCCTTTTCACTGTTGTTCCCTTAGTGGTTGTTAAAGGTACTTCAGTGGTCGTGGTACTGACAGATGGTTTTGATGTTACAACTGTGGTTTCTGGGCTTGTTGTTGTGACACCAGGCACGAAGGTTGTAGTTTCAAAAACAGTTGTGGTAGAGGCTGTAACTGGGCCAGTGGTGACAACAGGTGGTTTTGTTGTCTCGACCTGTACCGTTGTTTCTTCTGATGTTGTTGTTTCGACTGGTTTGACTGTCGTTCCCTTAGTTGTTGTTAAAGGTACTTCAGTGGTCGTGGTGCTGACAGATGGTTTTGATGTTACAACTGTGGTTTCTGGGCTTGTTGTTGTGACACCTGGCACAAAGGTTGTAGTTTCAATAACAGTTGTGGTAGAGGCTGTAACTGGGCCAGTGGTGACTACAGGTGGTTTTGTTGTTTCACCTTGTACCGTTGTTTCTTCTGATGTTGTTGTTTCAAACGGTTTGACTGTCGTTCCCTTAGTTGTTGTTACAGGTACATTAGTAGTCGTGGTACTGACAGATGGTTTTGATGTTACAACTGTGGTTTCTGGGCTTGTTGTCGTGACACCTGGCACGGAGGTTGTAGTTTCAACAGTGGTGATAGAGGTTGTAACTGGGCCAGTGGTGACTACAGGTGGTTTTGTTGTCTCAACCTGTACCGTTGTTTCTTCTGATGTTGTTGTTTCGACTGGTTTGACTGTCGTTCCCTTAGTGGTTGTTAAAGGTACTTCAGTGGTCGTGGTGCTGACAGATGGTTTTGATGTTACAACTGTGGTTTCTGGGCTTGTTGTTGTGACACCTGGCACTAAGGTTGTAGTTTCAATAACAGTTGTGGTAGAGGCTGTAACTGGGCCAGTGGTGACTACAGGTGGTTTTGTTGTCTCAACCTGTACCGTTGTTTCTTCTGATGTTGTTGTTTCGACTGGTTTGACTGTCGTTCCCTTAGTTGTTGTTAAAGGTACTTCAGTGGTCGTGGTGCTGACAGATGGTTTTGATGTTACAACTGTGGTTTCTGGGCTTGTTGTCGTGACACCTGGCACGGAGGTTGTAGTTTCAACAGTGGTGATAGAGGTTGTAACTGGGCCAGTGGTGACTACAGGTGGTTTTGTTGTCTCAACCTGTACCGTTGTTTCTTCTGATGTTGTTGTTTCGACTGGTTTGACTGTCGTTCCCTTAGTTGTTGTTAAAAGTACTTCAGTGGTCGTGGTGCTAACAGATGGTTTTGATGTTACAACTGTGGTTTCTGGGCTTGTTGTTGTGACACCAGGCACAAAGGTTGTAGTTTCAACAACAGATTTGGTAGAGGCTGTAACTGTGCCAGTGGTGACTACAGGTGGTTTTGTTGTCTTAACAGGTACTATTGTCTCCGCTGATGTTGTTTCAAATGGTTTGACTGTCGTTCCCTTAGTTGTTCTTAGAGGTACTTCAGTGCTCGTGGTGCTAACAGAGGGTTTTGATGTTACAACTGTGGTTTCTGCGCTTGTTGTTGTCACACCTGGCACTAAGGTTGTAGTTTCAATAACAGTTGTGGTAGAGGCTGTAACTGGGCCAGTGGTGACTACAGGTGGTTTTGTTGTCTTAACAGGTACTGTTGTCTCCTCTGATGTTGTTTCAAATGGTTTGACTGTCATTCCTTTAGTGGTTGTTAAAGGTACTTTAGTGGTCGTGGTACTGACAGATGGTTTTGATGTTACAACTGTGGTTTCTGGGCTTGTTGTTGTGACACCAGGCACTGAGGTTGTAGTTTCAATAACAGTTGTGGTAGAGGCTATAACTGGGCCAGTGGTGACTATGAGTGGTTTTGTTGTTTCACCCTGTACCGTTGTTTCTTCTGATGTTGTTGTTTCGACCTGTTTCATTGTTGTTCCTTTACTTGTTGTTAAAGGTACTTCAGTGGTCGTGGTACTGACAGATGGTTTTGATGTTACAACTGTGGTTTCTGGGTTTGTTGTCATGACCAGTTGCTCTGTGGTCGTATCCTCAACAATCGGTGTCGTAGGTACTTTCGATGTGGTTTTTTCTGCAGGTTTGGATGTTGTTACTTTTGACGTCTTTGATGATGATGAAATAACAACTTTGAGAAAAAATAAGAAATTTTGTTTAACATATAAAATTTCATCACTGCCTAATCATGTAGTGTTTTTTTTTCTAGAATTTTCTTACAATTAAATAGTTAAGTGTTATTCATATTCAGTTATACATAATGTGAACGCAGGATTAGTGGTTATGCTTCATAGACTGTCATACCTGAAGTTGTTCTTACAGCTGTGCTGAACGTAAAGGGGCTTGATGTAGGGCCAGGAGTGGTTGTAGTTAAGCACAGGTACATGGTCCTTGTGACAGTTCCATTGGCTCCACACTTAGCTGTAATACAGTTTCCTAGCCCATCTGTGGTGTTGTAGATGGTTTCCCCATATGTGTAGATCTTTCCATTAATGAAGCAACTACAAGCTGTAGAAGAAGAGTGTCCTTTTATACATATTGTAAATATTTTTGTCTGTGTGTACACTACATATATATATATATATATATATATATATATATATATATATATATATATATATATATATATATATATATTTACAAACATTAGTTAACTTCAGGGGCACATTCATGTTTTTCTTGGAGAGCAGTGGCAGCAGTGTCAGCTGCATGTAATCATACACCATAATTTTACTTATAGGAAGACTTATGAACAGAGATGTCAACCATCTCCAATGATTCCTTGATACCTTTAGTTGCTAGATTAATTTTTAGCCTCATTGAGCATTCTGCCTTGTGCTTCTGGAGTCATCTTAGCTGGGTGCCAACTTCTAGGGAGAGTAGCCACAGTACTAAATCCTCTCAATTTATTGGAGATAATTTCATCTGAAGCTCAGGAGCAGGACCACACCTCAGACACTTTACTTCGGTCATAACTCAGTAATTGCGCTCCGCACCTGCGTGCCCTTTCTCCGTTGGTGCAACCTCAGAATGTCCTCTTCACTCTGAGCTCATATCTGCAACAAATTAAGCTACCACCAATAATTAGTTTGAAGACTAACTCACCTCCATTAGTGGACCTTCTCCCAGCTGACCCTCTAACCACCAGCCTAGTTCTACGTGGACATCAGCCTGATTCAAGAATATTAAAAATTCCCTGATTCTCCACAGCCTCCACCGATTCTGCCAACCCCCTCAGAGAGCCCTGGGAAACACTGAGGAGTCACATCGACTGCAGTTCAGCTACAGTTTCAGAAGACACATTTGAGTAAGAGTGGCCATCTGTTGTTTCCTCCTGAACTTCCACCTCTCCCCGTTAGCTGTTAAAGGAGGCAAAGTCACAAGAACTGAGCTCCACTACAATATACGCTACAACCTACGACAATAAAACAACAATCCTCCACCTGTTTGTGACATCATCAGACATTGTCCAATGCTTTCATCCAGCAAAATGTTGCCAGAATTATCCAGTAAAGCCTGGAGTGAGTCCCTCTACACTACCACGGTAAAGTCTACCAGGCCCAGCTTGCCAGGTTTTCACTATTCCCCATTCACTTAAATAGCCCTTCTAATCTCTGGTAAATCTAATAACAGTATTGGCACCAGGATGCGAGGCTTAGACCATCCCTTATTCACCTTAACAACCTCTTCCATTCTAAATGCTTCTCCTTATATAGGTCAAGCAGACCCTAGGATGATAAAATGGATAACTATTTGAAGAACTGTATAACCCCCAGCTCTCCTATAGCTAGCTAGGTTGCCAGCGATTCATTCAGGTTTCTTCCCTAATTACAGCTACTGTTTTTTCCAATAACATGCACCAGGTTGCCAGTTACTTATTCTGCCATTTCCCCCCTTCAGCAACAGCAAATGGTTTTCCAGATAACATGTTCATTTAATCTCTGCAATCTCATGCCTCCAATTCCATCACCAGTTCCAGGATGCCAGACACTCCTTCAGCTATTCTTTCCTCACTTCAGAAACTTCCCCCTGCTTCTGTTACGGACATCAGCTTGCCAGTTATACATGCGACTGATCTCTTGTTCCAGCAATGCTGGCTTTTACCATTACCATTACTGTTATTCACTGAGCTACCTCCTACTTTTACTGGCACCGTTTTGCCAGTTACTAATCTGGCTAATCTCACCTCACTTCAGTAGCCTCCTGCCGTTCCTGTCAGCAGCACCAGGTTGCCTGTTATCTATTCTGATATTCTAGCTTCAATTCCATAACCTCAAGCTGTTTTTTTTTACCAACAGTGGGTTGCCAGTTACTCATTCAGTTATTCTCTTCTTGTTTCAGTAACCTATGCCTTTCCAATTTGTGGTTGCTAGTTACTCATTCAGCCAGTCTCACCTCACACTGTATCCGTTACCAGTACCAGTACTGGATGCTAGTTACTCATTTGGCTATCCTCCTCTTTCCAGTAACCTCGGCCTATTTCTACTATAGGCACTGGGTTACCAGTTATCCATTCATCTATTCTTGCATCTCCTCAGTATCTCCTTGCCATTTCAGTTACCGGCATTAGGTTACCAATCAGTCATTTGGGTATTTTCGCCTCACTGCAGTGACTTTCTACCATTACTGGCACCAGGTTACCAGTTACCAGTTCAGCAAATCTCACTTCAGCAACCGGTTGCTAGTTACTCAATCGGCCACTCTTGACTCACGACAGAAACTTCTTGTTACATACAACAGATTTCCAGCCATACATTCAGGTAACCTGATTGTTTCATCAACCTTGGCCTATTTCCTTTACCGGCACTGAGTTGCCATCATTCCATTATCTGTTCTCATCCCAATCCAATAACTGGTTGCTGCTTTTTGTCAGCGGCACTGGGTTGCCAGTTTTTGCATTACTTCAGTAACTTTCTACTGCTACTTGCAGTTTGTTGCTAGTTGCTACTTTGACTAATTTTAAATTGCTTCAGTAGCTTCTTTCCGTTTTGTTACTGTTACTCATTTGTATATCCTCGTCCTAGTCCTGTACCTTCCGTAATGTCCTACCTTTTCCATTACTGACATCGGGTTGACAGTTAACTTATTCCCTTTTTCTCACTTTATTTCAGCAATCTGAAACCATTTCACTTACCTGCTACTGCTTGTTACTTATTCAGCTATTCTTGCCTCACTTCAGTAACTTTCTGTAGTTTATTCTGTCCTCATTTCAGAAACCAGATCCCTCACCTCAGCTATCTGACTCTGTTTCAGTTACAGTTACTCTTTGCCAGTTATTCATCAAGCTGTTTAAATAATTTGCTGCCATTTTGAGCATTAGTCCACCAGTTATCAAAATTAAATAATCTCCTATTCCTTCAATAGATTTTTGCTTTTTCCATTAGTGGCACTGGGTTGCCAGCTACAAATGGTCTATTCTTCCCTCTCCTCGATAACTCCCTGTCATTTTCATTAGAGATACTGCTTGCCAGTTATTCAGCGATTCTCACCTCACTTCAGTAACGTCCTGCCATTTCCATCAAAGCTACTCAATTGGCTTTTCCCAGCTCACTTTGGTAACTTCCCACCATTTTCATTACTGCCATCCGGCCTCCATGGACATCCATCCCAACGCCTTGCCCACACCTCAGCTATCATTCGGTTCCACCATCCCATCCGTCATTCTCATCTATCGGACGCTACTCATATGTTTTATGTTTAATAAAAGGTTTCTTTTGGATATAATTTGATGGTGTGGTCTTTGCCTATTATATGGAGATAATTTTATCTGAAGTTCAGCAGAAGGCCCATACTTCAAGCACACCTCTTCCTGTTATACAGTGTCTATAAACAATTCATTTGTATCTCATTAAATATATATATATATATACAGGTTCTCTTGGGAACCTTCAATGCAGCAGAAATTTTTTTGTAGCTTTCCAAAATATGTGCCTTGACACAATCCTTTCCTTTCTATGACCTCAACTGGCAGTTCCTTTGACCTCATGGCTTGGTTTTTGCTCT
>NW_024401760.1:0-1000 GCF_016859285.1 Xiphias gladius | reverse complement strand
GGGCTTGTTGTTGTGACACCAGGCACTGAGGTTGTAGTTTCAATAATGGTCGTGGTAGATGCTGTAACTGGGCCAGTGGTGACTACGGGTGGTTTTGTTGTTTCACCCTGTAACGTTGTTTCTTCTGATGTTGTTGTTTCGACCTGTTTGACTGTTGTTCCCTTAGTTGTTGTTAAAGGTACTTTAGTGGTCGTGGTACTGACAGATGGTTTTGATGTTACAACTGTGGTTTCTGGGCTTGTTGTTGTGACACCAGGCACGAAGGTTGTAGTTTCAATAACAGATGTGGTAGAGGCTGTAACTGTGCCAGTGGTGACTACAGGTGGTTTTGTTGTCTTAACAGGTACCGTTGTTTCTTCTGATGTTGTTGTTTCAAATGGTTTGACTGTCGTTCCCTTAGTTGTTGTTAAAGGTACTTCAGTGGTCGTGGTGCTGACAGATGGTTTTGATGTTACAACTGTGGTTTCTGGGCTTGTTGTCGTGACACCTGGCACGGAGGTTGTAGTTTCAAAAACAGTTGTGGTAGAGGCTGTAACTGGGCCAGTGGTGACAACAGGTGGTTTTGTTGTCTCGACCTGTGCCGTTGTTTCTTCTGATGTTGTTGTTTCGACTGGTTTGACTGTCGTTCCCTTAGATGTTGTTAGATGGTTTTGATGTTACAACTGTGGTTTCTGGGCTTGTTGTTGTGACACCTGGCACTAAGGTTGTAGTTTCAATAACAGTTGTGGTAGAGGCTGTAACTGGGCCAGTGGTGACTACGGGTGGTTTTGTTGTTTCACCTTGTACCGTTGTTTCTTCTGATGTTGTTTCAAACGGTTTGACTGTCGTTCCCTTAGTTGTTGTTACAGGTACATTAGTAGTCGTGGTACTGACAGATGGTTTTGATGTTACAACTGTGGTTTCTGGGCTTGTTGTCGTGACACCTGGCATGGAGGTTGTAGTTTCAACAGTGGTGATAGAGGTTGTAACTGGGCCAGTGGTGACTACAGGTGGTTTTGTT
>NW_024401759.1:0-1000 GCF_016859285.1 Xiphias gladius | reverse complement strand
GTTATGCATTGTCAGCTGTGAGATCTTATATACACTTTCCAAATCCTGTCCAATCAATTGAATTTACCACAGGTGGACTCCAATCAAGGTGTAGAAACATCTCAAAGATGATCTAGAGAAATGGGAGGCACCAGAGCTAAATTTAAAGTGCCATAGCCATAGGTTCTTAATACTTACGTCAATGTGATATTTCAGTTTTTCCTTTTTAATAAATTTGCAAAAATTTCTAAAATTCTGTTTTCACTTTGTCATCATGGGATATTGAATGTATATTGAACAAAAATAATTTAAGTGATTATAGCATAAGGCTGCAACATAACTAAATGTAAAAACTGAAGGGGTCTGAAGACTTTCCAAATGCCCCTATACATACATGCTAAAGTGCATTGAAACCATTTTATTCACCCTATATATGCTCCCTTTAGGAAATTTTATCAGGAAACACTCCATAAGCTTCCATTGTTATGCAGATGATACCCTATTGTATTTGTCAATGAAGCCTGGTGAAGCCAATCAGTTAGCTAAACTTCAAGCATGTTTAGGGACAGAAAGACCTGGATGACAAGCAACTTTCTGCTCTTAAACTCAGACAAAACTGAAGTTATTGTACTTGGCCCCCAACACCTCAGAAAAACATTATCTAATGATATGGATACTTTAGATGGCACTGCCCAACACCAATGAGAATCTCTATGTAACACTGCAATAATCAGGTATATCCTGTCTCAAAAAGATACAGAGAAACTAGTCCATGCTTTCGTTACTTCTAGGATGGAGTATTGTAATTCCTTATTACTATGCAGTCCCAACAAGTCTCTAAAATTTCTCCAACTTATCCAGAATGCTACAGCGAAAGTACTGACAGGGACTAGGAAAAGAGATCATATTTCTACTGTGTTGACATCATTGCATTGGCTCCATGAATATAATTTAAAATCCTGCTCCTCACCTACTAATCGCTCAATGGTCATGCACCATTATATCTTAAAGAACTAATAGT
>NW_024401758.1:0-3000 GCF_016859285.1 Xiphias gladius | reverse complement strand
TAGTTGTTGTTTCAGGTGTGGTAGAAGATGCAGCATTTGTAGTGATAGGTGTAGGCGGCTGAGATGTAGTTGTTGTTTCCGTTGTGGTAGGAGGTTTTGTGGTCACTGTAGTAGTTGTGGGCTGCAGAGTTGTAGTTGTTGTCTCAGGTTTGGCAGAAGGTGTAGTGGTTGAAGTAGTAGTTGTAGGTGGCTGAGTTGTTGTTTCAGCTGTGGTAGACACTGTAGTGGTTGTAGTAGTAGTTGTGGGTGGCAGAGTTGTAGTTGTTGTTTCAGGTGTGGTAGAAGATGCAGCACTTGTAGTGATAGGTGTAGGCGGCTGAGATGTAGTTGTTGTTTCTGCTGTGGTAGGAAGTTTTGTGGTCACTGTAGTAGTTGTGGGTGGCAGAGTTGTAGTTGTTGTTTCAGGTGTGGTAGAAGGTGTAGTGGTTGAACTAGTAGTTGTTGTGGGTGGCTTAGTTGTAGTTTTTGTTTCAGTTGTGGTAGGAGGAGCAGTATTTGTAGTAGTAGTTGTAGGTGGCTGAGTTGTCGTTCTTTCAGTTGTGGTAGAAGGTATTGAGGTTGTAGTAGTAGTTGTAGGTGGTTGAGTTGTAGCTGTTGTTTCAGTTTTGGTAGGAGGTGCTGGGGTCATAGTAGTTGTTGTGGGTGGCAGAGTTGTAGTTGTTGTTTCAGGTGTGGTAGAACGTGTAGTGGTTTCACTAGTAGTTGTAGGCGGCTGAGTTGTTGTTTCAGTTTTGGTAGAAGGTGTTACGGTTGTAGTAGTAATTGTAGGTGGTTGAGTTGTAGTTATTGTTTCAGTTGTGGTAGGAGGGGCAGTATTTGTAGTAGTAGTTGTAGGAGGCTGAGTTGTCGTTCTTTCAATTGTGGTAGAAGGTATTGTGGTTGTAGTAGGACTTGTAGGTGGCTGAGATGTAGTTTTTTCAGTTGTGATAGGACGTGCAGTATTTGTGATGGTAGGTGTAGGTGGCTGAGATGTAGTTGTTGTTTCCGTTGTGGTAGGATGTTTTGTGGTCACTGTAGTAGTTGTGGGCTGCAGAGTTGTAGTTGTTGTCTCAGGTTTGGCAGAAGGTGTAGTGGTTGAAGTAGTAGTTGTAGGTGGCTGAGTTGTTGTTTCAGCTGTGGTAGAAACTGTAGTGGTTGTAGTAGTAGTTGTGGGTGGCAGAGTTGTAGTTGCTGTTTCAGGTGTTGTAGAAGATGCAGCATTTGTAGTGATAGGTGTAGGCGGCTGAGATGTAGCTGTTGTTTCCGTTGTGGTAGGAGGTTTTGTGGTCACTGTAGTAGTCGTGGGTGGCAGAGTTGTAGTTGTTGTCTCAGGTTTGGCAGAAGGTGTAGTGGTTGAAGTAGTAGTTGTAGGTGGCTGAGTTGTTGTTTCAGCTGTGGTAGAAACTGTAGTGGTTGTAGTAGTAGTTGTGGTTGGCAGAGTTGTAGTTGTTGTTTCAGGTGTGGTAGAAGATGCAGCACTTGTAGTGATAGGTGTAGGCGGCTGAGATGTAGTTGTTGTTTCTGCTGTGGTAGGAAGTTTTGTGGTCATAGTAGTAGTTGTGGGCTGCAGAGTTGTAGCTGTTGTTTGAGTTGTGGTAGGAGGTGCAGTATTTGTAGTAGTAGCTTTAGGTGGCTGAGTTGCAGTTGTTGTTTCAGTTGTGGTAGGAGGCGGTGCTGTTTGATTTTGTGTTGTGTTGCAGTGTAATATATCGCAACACTTTACCTTTATTTCATAATTTAAACAAATAGGGGGAAATTGTAAGCTGTTCTTACACAGAAATCCTACTTTTTTATTACATGTTACAAGTTGTCCCAATTGATTTAAGGGAACCTCTGGATAATTCACCGCCCTACACTCAACTGCCACTGGATTCTCACAGATTTTATATCCTGCCTGGATGATGTGTTTGATGGTTTCATTGTCCCCATTATCTGGACCATATTCAGGGTAGTCTGAACTTATCCATTTTGACCAGACGCATGATGTTTCCTGACAAGGTTTTTTGCTAACATGTTCTGTTGTAGGTATAATTGGGGGTTTTGTGGTTGAGCTTGGAGGTACTGATGAAGGAGTAGGCTTTGTTGGGCATGCACTGTAGTCACAACACAGAACTCTGACTTGATAGTTAAAGCACAAGGGCAGCGGCCCTGACTGGTCTTCATTTCTGCATGTCAGCCCCTTCGCTTGATTACATTGCACCACCTGTCCCACATTGTCAATGGTGACATTAGGGAATTTCTCAGCTCTGCACTGGATCTGGCTTGGCTTATCACATATCTTGTGCCCTTCCGCTCTAATCTTTTCGTAAGTTTCATTGTCTCCTCCTGGAGTTCCCAGTGTGGGGAAGCTGGTATCATACCATGGCGACCATTCACAAAGATTACATGTGACTGTAACCGTCTCTGTGGACACACATAATACAAGCATTGGTTACGTGGTAAAACTTACGTTATACAGCTGATTATGTCTTAGGTCTCCAACATGAACTCCTTCCGCATACCTGATGTGGTTGGTGTAAAAACAAAGGTGGTTGGAGACTGGCTGGCTGTAGTAGTGGTTGCAGTGGGCATGCGTGTTGTCGGAGTTGGTACTGGGCACGGGTATGACCTCTTGGCAATGGTACCATTTTTTCCACACACTGCCGTGATGCAGTTACCATGTCCATCTGTTGTGTTATAGATGGTATTGCCAGGAGGATATTTGTTTCCAAGATATGTGCAAGTACAGGCTGTAAAAAGAGAAGATGTATTATTGACATATTAACCTAACATAAGAAAGTATTTTTAAAACCCACAGCCTCTCCAAATCTTTGCATACCTTGGGCATCGTAATGGCATTTGATGGTCACTGAACTGCATGTACTTCAAGAGAAAAAACATGAAATATATTGTAAGTTTTAATTTGTTTTCATTTCATTTGAACCTGCTACAAAGTTATATTACCTTGATTGGTACATGTGAGATATGCAAGACGTACCATGTATGACAGTTTTCTGTTGTTGGTACTTGGTCACCATTATC
>NW_024401757.1:0-1000 GCF_016859285.1 Xiphias gladius | reverse complement strand
GTTGTGGGTGGCAGAGTTGTAGTTGTTGTCTCAAGTGTGGTAGAAGGTGTAGTGGTTGAACTAGTAGTTGTAGGTGGCTGAGTTGTTGTTTCAGCTGTGGTAGAAACTGTAGTGGTTGCAGTAGTAGTTGTGGGTGGCAGAGTTGTAGTTGTTGTTACAGTTGTGGTAGGTGGGGTAGTGGTTGTAGTAGTACTTGTAAGTGGCTGAGATGTAGTTGTTGTTTCAGGTGTGGTAGAAGATGCAGCATTTGTAGTGATAGGTGTAGGCGGCTGAGATGTAGTTGTTGTTTCCGTTGTGGTAGGAGGTTTTGTGGTCACTGTAGTAGTTGTGGTAGTTGAGGGTGGCTGAGTTGTAGTTGTTGTTTCAGGTGTGGTAGAAGGTGTAGTGGTTGAACTAGTAGTTGTAGGTGGCTGAGTTGTAGTTGTTGTTTCAGGTGTGGTAGAAGATGCAGCATTTGTAGTGATAGGTGTAGGCGGCTGAGACGTAGTTGTTGTTTCCGTTGTGGTAGGAGGTTTTGTGGTCACTGTAGTAGTTGTGGGTGGCAGAGTTGTAGTTGTTGTCTCAGGTGTGGTAGAAGGTGTAGTGGTTGAACTAGTAGTTGTAGGTGGCTGAGTTGTTGTTTCAGCTGTGGTAGAAACTGTAGTGGTTGCAGTAGTAGTTGTGGGTGGCAGAGTTGTAGTTGTTGTTACAGTTGTGGTAGGTGGGGTAGTGGTTGTAGTAGTACTTGTAAGTGGCTGAGATGTAGTTGTTGTTTCAGGTGTGGTAGAAGATGCAGCATTTGTAGTGATAGGTGTAGGCGGCTGAGATGTAGCTGTTGTTTCCGTTGTGGTAGGAGGTTTTGTGGTCACTGTAGTAGTCGTGGGTGGCAGAGTTGTAGTTGTTGTCTCAGGTGCAGTAGAAGGTGTAGTGGTTGAACTAGTAGTTGTAGGTGGCTGAGTTGTTGTTTCAGCTGTGGTAGAAACTGTAGTGGTTGTAGTAGTAGTTGTGGGTGGCAGAGTTG
>NW_024401756.1:0-2000 GCF_016859285.1 Xiphias gladius | reverse complement strand
ATAGTGTCTCCCTTCTTTATCGTAGCAGCCACATTGTTCTTTTAAAACACATTTCATTGTATCCTCATCAAAGTATGGCTCAGCAGGAGGACATTTTGGATAGCAACCTAATTGAAAAACAAACAGCTGTTCATACACTGCAAGACATGGGTTCTTTAATACTTGTCGGCATTATTAAAACCAGGGATACCACCAGTTGAAAGTGGCAACTTTTTTGTGATCACCTGGCATTGTGGTTGATGAGTCATATTATCAAGAAACTTTTTAAATGCAATTGTAAAAAATACAGCCAATGTAAAAAAGACAGTTGATGTGTTCAATAGTGAGCGTTGAATCTTGGATTTAATTGATTAGCAGATTAAGTTATAAAAACCTTATTTTTTACCTTCTAGAGGAGGTATCTGTGTAGAGCAGCTGCCTGAGGGGTTCCTGCAGGTTTTCATACAAGCAGATCCACATGGCATGTAGTGCCATTCACATTCACCAGGAGGATTGTAGTAATCACAGAAGAGAGCTGGAGGAGGTAATAAAACTTATTAAGTATGGGCATATTCCAGACCGGACTGATGATGAGCATACTGATGATTTTAGATCGGTGGTTGTACATAGCCTTATTTTCACGCTCAGAAACCAAAGCATCGCAATACGGATGACAATTACCCTGAAAAAGGCCATTTTCATAATAACTATTTCCATTCATTTTCTTTCGAAATTAGCTAAAATAGACAATTAGATCTAGTTATAAGTTAAATTAGTAGTGCTGTCTTTTTAACAGAACATCCAGCTCCAAGTTCAATTTTACTATCAACACGGAACTTTTATGGTTTGGAGTAGACTGAAAAAGATTTTTAAATAAAGTTTCCTTTTTATATGTGGCAGTTTTATTAGGTTTGGTAACCCAGCTCATCAGAGAAGCACACAAGACAAGGAACATCTAGCAGTACTTTGATTGCACCTTACAAACACACATGGGTCCATATCTCTCAAACCGGTGAAGACTGTGCTGGACTGATGTTTATGAAAATTCTGAAAGGGTTCACATTAAAATATATTATTTACTAATCCACTATTATAGTATGTCAACATGAACATTTGTGAGTGGTGGATCTGAAGCTTTGCATGATATACATAGTAAATTAGCTAGTCTGAAGTATTGCTGTGTTAGCGCTCTGTATGCCAGGTAAACACTAGTGCTGGACAAAAATGAAGGACCAGATATTTCTACTGGTATTTTTGATACGATACGAATCGAGTAAGACTGACATGTTTTCACCTCTGGGATTTTCATACAGCAATATTTGTGAACTGCCATATTTACTTTTCTTGAAAAAATAAATAAATAACGTAATGTTAATGTTAAATCTAAATCTTAATCTAAATGTTAAATATTAAATTTAAATTATAAATATTAAATCTAAATGTCAACTTTAAAAGTTAAATATTTAATCCAAATGTTAAATGTGATGGCAAACATTGACTGGCTGGTCATTTCAGAATCCAGGTTGTGAGCTGCTGAGATGCACTGGTCTCATCAGGCAGGTGGGCCCTCACATCTCTGAAAACATCGGAGCAAATTTCCCAAAAGTAATTATAAACTGACCATATATTTTAAATCTAAACGGTTACCCTCTCGCCTAAAAAAAATATCAAACAATAGTAAAGTGATATAGTAACAGTTCTAAGGCCAAAATTGTAACAGTTTTGGGGTTGGATTGGATCTGAGGGAGACCATGGATAGTGCTGGATCTCTCCATCAAGCTTTGATTTTGGTACTTCCATTGACCAGCAGTGTGACTTTGCACATTACCTAAATATTTAGTTTCACTGGCATTTAGATTTAGCATTTAACGTTTAGATTTAACATTTAATGTTTAGATTTAACATTTGACGTTTAGATTTAATGTTTAACACTTATATTTAGATTTTATATTTAGATTTAACATTACATCAATTTTTTTTCACAAGACAAGTAAATATGACAAAGTTCACAAATATTTCTG
>NW_024401755.1:0-24936 GCF_016859285.1 Xiphias gladius | reverse complement strand
ACCAGCGTCCCGGTTACTGGCAGCACAGCTAAACTTGGAATCTAACGGTGCATTCGGAAACTCTTGGCTGGGTTCTGCACTCAGAGACAATAGGCAGCAGGCGAACCGAATGAGGTCAAAGATTAGGCCTGGGTCGGGGTAATAAATTAAACATGGGATCCTAAATTATGAATTTTCCTTGAGGGTGGGGGAGCCGGAGCTTCTGTATCTTTGATAGTCAGGCGAGAGATGGGAGAGGCTGCGCGTTCACGGTTCCTTTTCTCGCTCCGCGGCGGCGGGAACGCGCAGTGGTTCGCACACTCGCTGGAGAGGAAAAAAGCGCCGTCGGATTGCAACACTCACCCGGAAGAATGTTCCGTCCACGGCCATTCAGCCACGCTGTCCACTTCTGCAAAAGTCGTGTGAGAGGATCCATTACATACGAGGACTCGAGTTTTTTCGACCATTAAACTTGTTCCAGAGGATTGTAAACTCCGAGCGTGATTTATAAGACACGGGGATTGAAGTTAACATTGGACAGGTAAGAGGATTCACTAGTTACTGAGGCAGTTACTGAACCAAGAAATATATATTTAAAAAAAAAAAAATACAGATCGTGATTAGTATCCGGAACCGAGCTGAGGTGGAAGAGATGGCCCCGTAGGCCAGTTGCAACTCTGATGAAACACAAGGGCATCTGTGCATAAGTGCAGAAAGCTACAGTGCTCTGTAAAGTGATGATGGGAGTATTGCCATTTTAACTCGTGCTGAAAGTAAAGTGTTTTCGATTAACTGCAAAAAAAAAATCACAAAAAAAAAAAATCACAAAAAAAAAAATCAAAGGTTTCAACACCACAGCGCCAGTTTGTCTGCACCGGATTGTGAAAACGCGCTCAGACCAGGAGAGACAACGTGACCCTGCATTTGCTGCAAATATGACACACGGCATTTGTGCATATATACTTTGTAAAGTGCATGGATGTCAAAAAAACATCCTGCAAATGCAATGGCCAACTCTGCGTGTGATGCTCTCAGATTGTATGACAACAGCAGCAGCTGCAGTGTTCATCTTCGGTTGTTGTTGTTTTCAGCTTCTTTGTTTGTATTAGTTTGTAATGCAGTTTTCAGTTGCGTTAAAGAGCTGTGGTCCCTTTCTAAAAAAGCACAACTGACTCAGTAAAAGACCTTTGAATTGATATGAGATAAAAGCTTTCACAGTACATTTCCGCTGGTGTAATGGACATAATGGATGTTATCTGAACATCCGATGAAAATTTCAAATTGGCTAATGTCTGCTAATTGATACTTGCAGGTGCAAAATGGCGAGAAGGCTCCTGCAGCTCCTTGCCTTGTGGACTACTGTGACTGGCATTGTGCAGTGCTGTCCAGAGCTCTGCAACTGCCTGGATAGATTCGCCCACCAGTTTGCTGACTGTGCTTACAAGGACCTGCTTGTAGTACCTGTGGGTCTCCCCTCCAATGTTACCACTGTGAGCCTTTCTGCCAATAAGATCAGATTACTGAAAAGTAGAAGCTTCGTCCATATCCCTCAGGTCACCTCTCTCTGGCTGGCCCACAATGGGATCGTTACCATAGAGACCGACACCTTAGCCCCCCTGATTCATCTCCGCAACCTGGACATCAGTCACAACAAAATTGTCAACTTTCCATGGGAGGATCTGCACAACCTCACTGCCCTGCAGCTTCTGAAAATGAACAACAATGAGATGGTGAACCTTCCAAGGGATGCCTTTTCCACGCTCAAACACCTGAGGTCACTGCGCATTAACAATAACAAGTTTACCACGATTGTGGAAGGTACCTTCAGTGCTCTCTCCTCCATGTCCCACCTTCAGATTTTTAGCAACCCCTTCACATGCTCCTGCAGCCTGGAGTGGCTGAGGGACTGGATCGAAAAAACGAAGATTTCTGTCCCCGAGCCAGATTCAATTGTATGTGAGGCCCCTGAACACCTGAAAGGCACAATGGTTACAAAGATTCCTACACTGGACTGTAGGGCCCCTACTGTCACTATAACCTACCAGCCCAACATAAAGAAAACAGAGCTCTATGAGGGTTTCAAGGTCATCTTAAATTGTGAGACAACAGGGAGCCCCAAACCACAAGTCAGCTGGGAGGTGATTGCCGGAAATCAAAATTACCTGTTCCCCCTGCCATCCACTGGAGAGATAAATGATGCACCAATTAATGATAAAACAACCAACAATCGATTCCTTGTCTTTAGAAACGGCACTCTCATCGTCCCTCATATGAGCAAGAAGGAAGATGGAAATTACAGCTGCTCTTCGGTGAACGACTTGGGTAAAGCAGAGAGTAGTGTTAGATTGGCAGCCACCCAGAAACATGCCAGCAACTCAGTGGACCAAATCCATCCGTCTGTTAAAAAGCCTATAGATTCCATAACCTCCAAAGAGAACAACTGGACCCACCCTGGAGAAAAGAAAAAGACAGTGAAGCCTGGAGATTTGTCAGACAAAGAGAATGGCGCAGGGTCGGTTGACACCTTTGCGAGCAAGTGCGGCGTGAGAGAGAGCAGTGAATACATCTCCAACCATGCCTTCAACATGAGCTTGGATGACACGAAGCAGTACACTTTTGATTTAGGTGTTATTGCATTAGAAGTGTCAGAGACGGAGGCCAAAGTGCAGCTGAATCCGCTGCAGTTTCCCAGCAGAAAATCTAACCTTCATCTCAGTCCAACTAAAAACCAGGAAACAGTAAATAAAGAGCCTGTGGGTTTGTACCAGTCCTCGTCCAGTAAAGCCACCCTGGTCATGCTCTACCTCTGTGTAAATACAGGAAAAGGACACTCCATGGTGCAGTGGTCCAATATAGAGGTGGGGGTTAATGCCTACCGCTTCCATGGTTTAAAGCCTGGCACCAATTACACACTTTGTCTCACCTATGGGGGGGAGGACTGCCAAGTCCAAGTAGTCTTCACAACTAGGAAAAAGATCCCCTCCCTGCTTATCATCGTTGTTGTCAGCATTTTCCTACTGGGTCTGGCCACTGTTCCTCTGTTGGGGGCCACCTGCTGCCACTTGTTATACAAGTACCAAGGGAAGACCTACAAGCTGATCATGAAAGCTCAGAATCCGGATCAGATGGAGAAACAAATGGCTGGAGATTTCGATCCCAGGGCGTCTTTCGTGGAGTCAGAGAAAACGTTCAACCCCAGCGACCTAGGTGAGGGGGAGGGAGAGGCCGAGGGAGAGTTGGGAGACGGAGACGGAGAGGCTGAGGGCAGCGTGGTGACCGAGTCCATCCCCGGATCATCATCCAAAACCAACCAGGAGGAGTTCGAAGTGGGCTCGGAGTACAGTGACAGATTACCGCTGGGAGCCGAGGCAGTCAACATCTCGGAGGAGATCAACGGCAACTACAAGCAGCCAAGCCGCTGAGCTCCGCTGATGTCCGCCAGTGTAATGTAAAATATTTTACTTTTAAGTAGCCTACATTCAAGCAGGTAACTCACCCACCATTACTACACGTGAAAAGCGATGGCGCCTGATAAAAGAAAAGAAAAAAAAAAAAAAAGAAGAAAAAAAAGGTGGATCTTTGAATTTCTTAATTTTTACCTCAGAAAGTACTCCGCCAATCACCGAGACTGTGAATTGATTCATGTGACATTTGTAGTCTACTGTAAGGTTAAAATAAGCAACATCCGTTTACAGCACAAGCACAGATTTCTGGTTTATCAGGACCTGAAATATGAAACGAAAGCGACGAAGTGTTGTTCCCCTCCCGCAGGACAGATACCCACATGGGCATCGGCGCCAATTTGTGCGACGCGAGGAGAGTTGTGCTTAATTCAAGGCAAAAAAAAAAAATGATATTGATATTTTAATCACCGTTTCGGAGGGCACAAAAAAAAACAACAAAGGAAAAAAAAGGGCCGTGCATTTTAAAGCCATTTTAAGTAAAGTGACATCGGGGCGCTGGGACGGATGCTCTCTCCAGAAGCCGTGCGCAAGGCTGCGGACGAGCCTTCCGGCCGACCGTCCTTTCTCAGGTGCCTGCTCCGCTCGACCCGTCCCGCCGACCACCGTAGCGACAGGTTCGGGTGACGATACCCGACGAAATGATATCAGACGCGGATACCGGCTTTCGAGCCCTGTTTGCGCCGGACCCCGCGCAAGGCAGCGCCCTGCCCACCGTCCCGCGGGGTCCGGGGGGGGGGGGGGGGGGTTCACTCTCGGCTGAGCTGTGCTATCCCGGGTTATTTAGCAACGGAGTGCTGTTTCACGCGATGTAAGGCTTTAACGACGTCTCAACCAACGGGTGCTTGCTATACTCTCGCTTTTTCAAATGACCGTGTCCATGGCATGTCACACCTATTTCCTTGTGTGGTTTTTATTAGTGTAGTCTAGAGGACTTTAGATGTTGCTGTCAGCCTGTGATGTAAAGCCATGTGAATTGAAATGATTCTCTTATTTTATTTTATTTTTTACGATGGTAAGTGAGTTTAAATGAAGCCTCGACGAACAGGGCGCGTGCGAGCGTCCGACGGCTTCACTGTCTTGTAATTTGATGCATAGTGAGTTTTTGTGAACTATGTTGTAAAACGAGAAACCCCTTGACCTTTTTGAGATCTTTTGATATAATTTTATGTAAGTGGAATTAATAAAACATATGAAACTATGCGGACCATTTTTTTCTGGATTTGTCATTGACCTTGCGGGCACAGACACGGGAGACCAAAAAAAAAAAAAAAAAAAAACAGAGCTCAGCTACAATGTTTTCTAAATTAATCTGAAATAATAATAATAATAATAATAATATAAAATAATCAGGCTAACACATTCTGTTACAACTGGTCTAAGTTTGCCATCGATTCAGAAAAAAAATCGTTCTTGGTTTTGTTTCTCATGCGCCCCCCCCCCCAATTCTTTTGATGCGTTTTTATTATTATGGGAGCGTAGTTCGGGGTCTGTCATATTTTCTAACATAAGAGGAAAAGACATAGATGGACTGGGCTTTTGTGGGCTATGGTGTGTTTATGCGAAAGGTAAAAAAAAAACAACTCCCTTTGTCTTCATTTTCTTTTCCGTAGAGCTCAGTTCACTTCGGTCAACACAACATGAGCGGCATCACACTCTGCATTTGGACCCTAAATGAACCTAGAATTAAATATATATATAAAGAATATAAATGACTGAAAAAAAAGATTTAACTTTCGGCTTGTTGTTTTATTTTATTAAATTTTTTTTTACAATATTCAGGAGGAAATTCGGGTGTTTATATTTTTACTTAAAAGTCGGCATTTTAAATGTCAACGCAGAGACAAATGATCTTCACGTCGGTGAATATGAGAAACCGGATCATTTTTAGGCAACAGGGAGCAAACGCTGGTAGCAGCAAGTGGTTTCTGGACCTCAATTGTCTACAAATAAAACAGAAAATACAAACAGTTTCGCTTGTCTGGTAGTTCCTGTTCCACAGGTCATTGTTAATTACACAAAATGTGTACACTTGAAAAAAGAAGATTTATTACCCAGTCTATGAAAACAGTTCATTCTGTAAAGTCATAAATAGTGAAAAGTTGTACATATAAATACCCTCTTTAAAGGGATGCTTCAGTGGATTGCACATCTGTGTGTTTGGTTTGGGCAACCACCATTTTGCATTATTTTCACTATAAGATAATAACAACATGTTGGAAAACATGTGATTAACCTATAGGTTGAAATATAACACGAGTGATGTCCCAAAACAAGCACATAAAATGCGTTGAAAATGAGACATGATGAGTGTGTTTCGATGGGAGAGCGGTGCCACACAAGCTTTCCCATCTGACTGGAGACTGTGGCTCTCAGGCTTACACAACCGGGGGAACATGAAGAACACAAAGTAAACACGCAATCTCCTGACAAACAGAAAAAGGCTTGTTGAATATCTCTACACGAGACACTGAGCTAAAAGTGCACTTATTTCACCAAATGCAGACACCTACAGCAGGTTTGGACAAATAATATGACAGCAGAATCTGCCCAAACCCAAGAGAGACTTTGCAGCCAATCCTTAATCAGGGTCACATTCATGTTCAGTTGCTGGCAGCAGCCTCCTTGGTTGCTGCCTCCTTTTTGCTCCCCTCCTTGGCGCCACGGTTGAGGCTTCCATTCAGAAAGCTCTCTGCGGTCTGACATTGGAAGTGCTTCCTGGTGCCCACCAGGGAGGGGTTGTTGACCAGGGTGTAGAGGAGCTGCCAGTGCCTGCGGGCCCTCTTGGCGCTGGACACTCTGTGCTGTTTCTTCTCCTGCTGGACCAGCTGGATCCCTGAGGACATTCAGACATCACGATAGCACAGAGGGTATGTCATTTACACACAAGTCCTATATAGTCTCAAGAACAGACAAGATTTTTTTTTAATCATAACTGGAATGGGAAAAGACTCTGTTGAAAGCCACCCAGGACCAGGTAGATACTACAGAAGGAGATAATAATAGAAAGCAATCATATTTTAATCCTCTAAGCTTGGTAGGATCTACTGGACTTGCCATTAACACACTGAAAGCTTGAGCCCCTTGGGCCACATGAATATGAAATAGGCAATTAGCATAGCTCATCGATGTAATCAGCAACTTGGTAACTAATCTTTGTAATACAACAGATTATTCCTGATAATGCATTGTTCTCTAGATGCGAACAAGCAACATCTCCACTGCACATTTGTAATTGGACTTAGCTGTGCCTACACACCAGACCGAACTGGATCCCACAACAACAGATAAAGCCTGATGCATTTTCCAACTAATTTCTCACTATGATTCATGGTCACTTTTCACCACATGTGTAGGCGACGACTACATCTCAGCTCGTGTTTGAGGCACTACCATCGCTGCAGATCAGCAACCAGCCTTAAAGTTGCTGTCTATAAATGATACATTGGTTTTATTTGTCTTGGTTAAAGAATATTTATAGCGCCAACCTATAGGACGACATTGTCTCTTGGTGACAGAGGCTGAGGGTTCAGGCGAGTGTAGGCATGCCATAAGGACAGCTAATTAGTTTATGACGGATCTGATTGAGACCAGCAGCAGGTCTGTAAATTATTCCACAGTGAGACTCAATTTGCGCTTGACATATTAAATTAGAACCGGGAAGCTTTCATTTCTTCTGTGCATGCAAGAAAGTGTTATGATCTGATTATGTGTTACACTGACCTGCTACTGAATTCTAAATCCCTCTGGAGAAATTAAAGATGCCACACTGCCTTTGATGTAGATATGAATCTACTGTTTATCTTTTAAAAGGATAAGTCTAGCAATATTTAATATTTGTCTTACTGCCATGAAAGTCTCATACTAACTAGTATTGCCTGTGAAGCCAAAGCCTGATACAGCTCATTCCTCTGTGCCATCGACCTCCAAGAGCCACTAAAAACATGTCATCGAGTCACACGGTTGTAGTCGGCAACATATTCCTTCATTACCATAAACATGAACATTGCAGTTTATTTTGAATCAGTCCCACATACACTGTCCTGCTGCTGTAAATACTCACTAGAGCACAAAATGTGTATTCATTCGTGAGAGAAAATAGTCCCTAACCAATGCACTACTTATTTTTATTTGAGTAATGTTTGCTGAAAACTACAATGTCCAACTGCTTTAAGACATTTAGAAGTCTTTTTTTTTAATTAAAAAAAGGAAACTATATGCTTGTGACTACTTTTCAAGGATTTACATCTGAAGCAGAAATCAAAGTGCTGGGGATTAAGTGCCACAGACAGAGAAGGAAAGTCAGATCAAATTAGGAGAAGGACTAATGCATTGTTGGTTTTGGCCTTTTCATAGGATTTGTTGACAGTAAGAACAACATAGAAAAACACCAGCCTTTTCCTTTAAATTTTATGAATACAGTGAAGCCCCAGATCCAAATCATTGTGCACATATGTGAGCTGAATCATTGGTACTGGGCAAATTAATGAGTGTGTAATCTATGATCTGGACTGAGTTTTGTGTTACAGACCCTCTTCAGCATCCCGTGACCTCTGTGCAGCATTGCTCTCCTGGCCCACAGACTGCAGCAACATCCCGCAGAAGGCCTTCATCACAGGGTGAGACTGGCTCACCTCAATCTTCAGATAATGAGCATAGCAGCGGTAGGCTGCAGACAGACACAGGGAGGGGGGGGTGACTCTGACTGGGCAAAAGCAATAAACACATAGGACTGCACCCCATGTTGGCTTTGAGGCAATCACACATAATGGTCCCACAATCACACTTCTTCTTTTTTTTTAACCACCTGCTTTTTCCTGACAACAGATGTCTTAAATCTGCAGCCCGTTCAGGGATCGGTGTGCAATTAGCGTCCCTTGCACTGCACAGAATACAGATATCATACGACCTGCAGTGAGCCGCTAGCGGGGTAAAGTGGATAGGATACGCATACCTGGCTTCTAAGTGGGATCAGTAAAAGTGCATTTACTCATAGAAAATTGCTTCTCTTTAAGCCCCCACAGCGAGAGTGGGAAAAAAAAACAAAAAACACAGTGACATCTACAAAGGTAAAAGCATGATGTTAATACCAATGAGTGTGTTAACATTGTGTGTCAGACTATAAAGAAAAAAAATTATTGTAGAATAATTTAAAATATAACTTAGCAATGCAATGTAAGGCATTAAATTACCCAGTAATGCACTATTATAACTTTTTATTCAAACACATAAATAATGGACCCAGAAATATTTTTGCAGGTGAAACAGCCAAGGCACAAGCTATCCATTATATTAAGATATGTTTTTTATGCAGATGACATTGAACTTGACCAAATGCTTTGCTGTGGTCAGTATATTAGACAGTGACAAGATGGCTGTGTTAATCACCATCCATACAGAATGCAGAACATCTCGCTCACCTGGGTCAAATGCCTCCACATTGCGGTTAAGAAGACTGATATCCATGCGTCCCATGTGAACAATGTTGAACAGGGCTGTGATGATCATGCGCCAGAGCGCCAGTAGCACCCCGATCAGAACATTGACTGGAAAAAGCAGGTACGTCAGCAGGAACAGATTACCCCTGTTAGACAGGATAGAATATTTCAAACATAAAGGGCGATGCTTCGGCTGTCAGGAAGTAAAACAATTGGAGACCTGAAATAAGTGAACACAACACGGATAATATATAGCAACAAATAAAGTAAATCACCTGTTGTCCAGGTCTCGAGTGCCTGCTGTTTTTTTGATGAAGCAAAACCTGGCAGTGATATGTTGAATCAACACAGCCAAGAAAATCATCAGCCAGAAGGGCCTGAAAGGACAAAATTAACAATCAAACATCTCCTGCGGTGATACAAGACAGACAGAAGGCACCCAAAACATTTTGTAACTGACAGGGATTTATGTGAGCCAAAGCCATTTCTGTACAACATACATGGAGCATACTATGATACGTTTGAGCTCATCCGGTAGATTTTTGAGGCATTTTCATGGTCAGAACCTTAAAATCAACATGTGAGGGTTTTTCACATGACAACAGCGGTGGTATGACAGGGAATTTTTCTTAAGTCATACAGTCCTTGGACGAGGGAGAGTAATGAGTGAGAGATGTGACAATGCTCACCACATGCTCCACAGGATCTGAAAGAGAATCAGATTCTGTCTGTGCAGGACAGGCATGATAATGAGGAAGACAGCGATCAGAAGGCAGAGGAAGAACACCATGGTCTGGACGATCATGCCTGCAGGGGAAAGATCCAAGCTTCAGGGCCTCAAATCTTACACCCTGTCCAGTATCAAACAAATCTACACTGCACACCCATTTCTCCCAAAAGAAACCATATGAAACACAACATCTAATGTTTAGCAGCATTTCTGAAGGGATAAAAGAGAAATGCATGGGCAAAAACATCAGATAAAAAGCCAAAAAATAAGTAAATTGTTTGAAACTGGAAAAAAAAAAAGAAAGGTAAAATCTTTGCTATTTTCCTTCAGTAGTAAGTATGTAACTGTACCGATGCAGATGTGAGCAGCTGTAAAGCTGGTGTATCCCATCCAGCAGACCAGTGCTGGCCGGGAAGCCCTGATACTTCTTTGGCAGTTGTAAACATTATAGATATCTCCTCTGTACAGCCCCTTCAGGTTTGACCTACAGAAGGAAAAACACAATCAAGACAATGGACGACTATGCAATTCATGAACTGATTTATCACTAAATGCACAAATTACATAGTCAATTGAAGAGGTAATTTAGCAGAGTATATGGCCGAAATGCAATTCAATACTCGACTTGGAAAACCATTTCTTTCAATACGACGTAATTTATGGTAATGGCACAGTATTTCAAGTCTTATCTTAATAGCCATTTTCAATTCTAGCAGCAGTTAACACAGAGCGAATGCAATTCTGTCTGGATGATTAGTACTCTATTATGTTATAATAACTTCTGTGTGAACCCTTACATTATAATGAAGGAACCAGAATGCAGAGTACATTCACAATTCTTGAAAACTTGGGGGAGAGAATTAAAAAAAAAAAAAAAAAAACACATACGAGAAAGAGAGCTGCAATACAACACTGTCTTGTTCTTAAACCTACCGATGCAGAACCATAGACCGCATGAGCAAAGCCAGGTTGACCAAGCCAGATAGGGTCATCGCCGAGATATAGCACACTATAAGAAAAATATAGCACATGACCTTCAGGTTGTTCACTGTGGGAGGAGCTCATTCATTGACAACTGTTATGTTATATTATTTCTTGCAGATTTAAAAACAATGCAGCCAATAAGCAGCTAACAATTGCAGAGTGCAGCGACTGCAGCTTGAATTTGGTGGTTTATTAAAAAAAAAGGTTAATATTACTGTGGCTTATGAAAGAAGAGTCTAATGTTATTTTCATATCACCGAATGTCTGTTTTCACTTACCTTCCACACACCACATATAATAAACCACGATTCTGACCACTTCATGTTTGTCTGGAGACAGCATAATCTTGAAGCCAGCTAAAAGGTTGGCGATGTCCTCATCGACTCCCAAACGGGCAGTCTGAAGAGGAGGTACCACCACCGAGATCAGTAGAAGACCCACCTACAAAAAACAAAACAAGAAACCAGGACATTATTTATTCATTACTGAAAAAAAACCTAGGAGCCTAGGAGTGTGAAATAAATACAATCTGATGATATTTCAGTCTGGACTGAACCTACTGGGCCAAGGTCGAGGTTAGGATTGGGTCCAGTCAATATGCGATTATCACTTTGACTTTACGTTCAATGTTATAGTTAATACAATACGTCCATGGAATGCATGGATAAACAGTTTAAGCGGAGTGCTTTCCCATTTCTGATTTTGGATAGTTAAAATAATATCCAAGGATTATGAAGTCTAGCAGTAGATATGGTAGTTACCTGATACAGTGTTATGAACGACACTACACCAGATATAGCCAACTTCAGTGGAAAACGGAAAGCTGTTTTAAAAAAGAAAAAATAGCGTGTTAGAAAACTTTAACAGGAGATAACACACTAAGGCATGACCAGACACAAAGGAAGCCAAGATCACATATTCACCTTCCTCTGGTGTATAAATGTATGACTTCACAGCATCAATTATTCTTTGAGGGAGCTTGGGCGTCTCTGTGCTCGATGTGCTGAGGTGAAAGGTAAAGAGAGCTGCAAATTTAAACACTGCATTTTGCATCACACTTCAATGGATTCATGATATTAGGAAACATTTGTGAATGAGTGAGCCATTTTTGCCATCATCTATATCAAATCAAAGAAAAGATCTTTTTATGTAGAGTCAGAGTCGCACATGCACTGCAAAAGAAAGAGGAAATGCCTTCCTCTTTGCGACACGTTAGTCATTTTCATTAACTGTACGAGGAAACATTTACAATCGCTTAACCAGCGGATGTGACTGCAAAAATACTCCAGGTGTTGAACGTCATAGAAAAATTGTCTCAATGAGTTAATTCACTTTAATCAGGATTCAGGGTCTGGGACACTTTAACAGGAAGAGCAACAGCAAAATGTTTCCTAGTCTCTCTGGCAACAACCCCATGTGACTGATATTTTCATGATGGATATTCCTTACATGTCATTGACCTCAGATAAAAGTTCCCTTTTCATGCGAAACAAAGAGACACCGCGTAGAACAGTCCTTATATTTATTTGTCAGTAACAGTAGATATATTCCAGGCTGGGACAATCCTACACTCACTGATGTGATTTTACAAACCACCTTCGTGGAATTTAGGGCTCAGAGGTAAAAACAATAAAGTCCAGGGCTCGCACCGTAGCTCTGGGGTTAAGATGCAGACTGTGAAATGCAATGTCCCTTGTGTGAGTCCTTTGTTGTATCTCTCTCTCTCTCCCTCATTTCCTGTCATATCCCTACTGTCTATAATAAAGGCTTAAAATGAAAACAACGAGATTCCTTAAAAAACAAACAAACAAAAAAAAGAACATCTGTCAAAATAAGATAGCTAAATCCAAGTTAGCTATTTTGGGGAAAGAGATTCACCATCAGCTTTGTTTAAACTCTGAACTGCACTAATGTAAAAAAAAAAAAAACCCAACCCAAAACACATGGCTAAGTAACAATACAGCAAATCTAGTGTGTTACTGATAACAGTCTGCAATTCTCACCTGATTTTGGTGGGCTTCTTCTTCTTGAGCATTTTCTTCACATAGTCTTTATAGTAGCTGCTGCTTAGATCCTAAAAGAACAGCAACCATATGAGGAACCAAATGATAATAGTAGATAGAAAATAGGCATAGTGGGGCAAAGCTGAATTAACTGATTTGATTTTTGTGGTCACCAATGTTTCAGTCGGGCCTCCATATTCCTGAACTCCTTTGGAAGTATGTGGTAATAGGTAGTGTTTAAATTTAGACTTTATTTTGTAATTATCAACATGTGGAAAAAGCCGTGCTCACAAACTAAGCCTCCTTACGATACAGGGGGTGGGGTGAGTCAAACTCCAGGCAATGGCTTCACCCCAGCTTTGTCACAACCATGCTGAGATTAGCATCAAATAAACACAGCATTGTGTCTCCTCAGTGAAAAAACAAGGCAACCTTTTCATAATCTGATCAAGAACATAACATAAACCAATTACGTCAAATCTACTTAAATGATTAGGCCACTGGCGTGCTGCGTTGGACTTCACATTTTCCCTCAGCCTAGACTGTATGAGCATGATAAACCCCTTGATTAGCGGGCATCTTGTAAGGTTCCTCACGTGCATAGATTAAGAAGCAAATGTGCGTTTTAGTGAGATTTTCCTCTTTAATAATAGTTCAGGCTTACGTGAACGTAGACGCAAAATCAAGATAGACACTTTTACCCAGTTTGCTATGTAAGCAGGCCAAACAGTTAGTGCTATAACAGCTTTGAAACCATCCTTAAGCGAACGCGCAGGAACTGGTTGAAGAAAAAAAACTTACCTCTGTAGCATTGTTCTTTTCAGTTCCCTTTAGGCCCTTGAATAGAAGAAGGGGATACTGGAAACTAAGGAATGCCAAGCAAGCTATCTGGGGCAGGCTGGAGAAAAGGGAGTAGTGTTTGTGTATCTGCAAAGGAATAAAAGAAGACTTTTAAATCACCTGGCAACTTGTTTTGGGAGTTTTGGAGAAACACACTTGGAACACATCTTAAAACTACATGGTATAGACAAAAAAAAGTGGACACGTTGGCCAAATGGGATCCCCACCACAACACAAAAATTTGAGACTTCAGCTGCCAAAGTCATTAAAATTTAGGGCATGTAAAAAATCTTTCTGCTTGGTTATACACCAAATACTAGGATTTAATTATGTGATTTTTCTTTTTTTCCATGTTTAGAGAGCCATGCTATTCTAAATATAATAATCAGAAATATTTATTCTGTTGTCTTCATGTGATTAAGTCTTTCATTTCAGTTGAAATGCTCCCTGCAGCATGTGGTGTGCTAATGGCATGTACCAGAGTTAGCCTAAGGCTAATTTTCATCTGCAGTCCCCTGACGGGCAGGCATCAACATTTAAAAAAAAAAAACAGACAGGCACGACACAATGTAGAATAAAGCCTGCATGCCTCTCTTTTACTGACAAACTAAACTGATTAACTGTGACAAAGCTTCTTGATTAAGACCAACAGACAGTGGAACTAATGGTTGTGAATCATAGCCATTCATCACACATAAAACCCAATCAACGGAGATGTGGCAGAAAATCTGGGACTGAGAAAAGTTTAAAGCCCCAACCATGTGTCCATGAATCCAGCTGAAAGGCCTGATATTCATCTTTTCAAATCACATCTCTTACGTATACAACAGACCAGCTTTGTTTGGTAATCAATGGGTTTCTAGACCAAAACAGATCAGCTTTGTCTTTTGAAATAATCCTTAAAACTCAGACAGATGACACACATCAGAGAAAATGACAATTAAAAAATCCTTAGACACTGGATTCCTCACCAATCTATTGCTGTCTCAAACTGTTTGTTATACATGAATTGGAACTCATTGCTGTATTAAAAGTGATCTTTGCTTACCAGAGGTGTTTTGGGACAGTCAATTTTCTGCCAGACCAGAACACCAAAGTGTGTCCACGACAACAGGCTGCCAAGTACGTAGCCAACTTTATTATGTAAGGTGCCACATGCCAGGAGAGGGTAGTATAGTGCGGGGTAGTAGAAGAGTCCCAGGATCACCCAGTTCTCTGCAAATACAACAAGTGTGTGAAGACTGTGAGCATCAGAAGGAATATACGCTGATTTATGATTTTACTGAACCGTATGACACAAGAGGGTAACTATGAAAACTAATGCTGCTTCACTTCAGCACAGTTTTGGGGAAAGTGTGTGGAAACTATGCGTGATTTAAGATCACACAGTGCTGAACAACCACTGTATTTCCTCCTCTCCTGAACCTTGTGCTATTTGGGGATTGTGTAAAGTAGCAGGGGACCGACTCCTTACAGTCAATTCTTATGTAATTTCATTTCAGAAAAAAAAAAAGCTTCTTGTGAAGCTTATCATCAAACTCCTGGGTCCAAAATAACTCACATACAGAAACGAAATAATCCAATTACACAACACAGGTATTGAACAAAAATAAGATATTATGGAGGTACATCTATCTGTTCAAAACTGTCTAATCTCCTAACCGGACCTTTGTCTTGTCCACTTATTCAAAAGAGGGACATTTTAATAACTGAGCTAAAAGCTAAAATACAACTTAAAGGAAAATTATGATAAAAAGCAGCTACAGAAGATTTACAATCTGTGAAAAAAGCCAATACACATAAACTGATGCTAGATCAGGTAGAACCAAGATGACATCCTCACGTTTGTTCCCGGAGTCTGCCGTGAAGGGCAGGGGGTTTGGCGATATGACCAGGCCCCATAGTTTGCACAAGAGCACTCCAAACACAGCCACTGCCAGGCCCTTGTGCTGTGTATGGTCCAGGAAGTTGACTGGACTGTGAAATCAAGGAGCAGGTATTTAGAGCCCACATGTTACCAGCCTCACATTTGGATGAAGCCGTTATTGACTACAACTGATCACACTTCAAAGGACCCTATAAGATTTTTTTTTTTTCAAACTAATTACAACTGACTTAAAGTATATGAGACATTTTCAGCGTGATTTTCTACCTTCCAGGCTACCATTGACTTCCATTCATGTCAGCATGGTATGAAAATCAACTCTGAGGCTTGAGACAGGAAAATCCATCACAGTTTTCTTTCTCAATTAGTTCAGGAAAGGTTCACTGAGCATGAAAGTGCTTTTTCATTGGCACTCAGCTCCAGAAGTTACCGAGTATGACCAGTTTTATCTGCCAACCACTGAGCAATTCCATCGGAGCAGATTTTGGGGTTAATTAACCAAGGTTACAGGAGCCAGTCAAAAAATGAAATTAATACTGATAACATTTGTGGCATTATAAGTAAGTATTAAGTAGGCCCTGCTTTAAGGGCTAATGGCAAATTTCCCTGTGACAGATTTTCCTATCTCAACCTGAGTGTTTGCATGTTGATCCTCAAACAATACTGAAATAAATGGCAGCCAGTAACTGCCCGGAGGACTGGAAATCAACCTATAAATCTTTTGAAAATGATCAATAGCAATGCAATCTAAATGCAAAGGTACCGATATGATCCTGTGGGAGGAGGCAGCTCTTTCTTACCTGAGTAAACCTGGGAGTCCTTTCTGTCTGTCGCCCACCTTCGTGCGTCTGGCTAAGATTGCTAGGATCAGCATGACAACAAGCTAGAGGAGGAAATACATCAGTTAGCATGACCTGCACAGCTGTGTGCAGTTGTGGACTCCCCAGGGTGCAGACATCATCCTGCTTCTGACCGAAAGTGAGGGGAGTGGATGCCACAAAAGGCCAAACCACGGCGTCTCATTAGTGCATCCCATGGATGTGGTCTGAATGAAGTGTCATCACTCAGGATCGCTGACCAGTGAGAGTTCAATGACCTGCCATGACCTGTGACACATTTAGGAAACACAAGGCCGGGAAGAATGCCTTGCTCTAAATTGGGCCAGTGTGGACCAACTTCTAAGACCGTCTTTAAATGGACATCAGAAGGAGAAAAAGTGAATACCCGGTAACATCATTATATAGATATTATTAGTCTTAGATTTACCAATTTGGTTCTAAGGCCAAATTGGTAAATCTTTCGCACTTTATTATTATAAATTCAATTTGGATTTGTATTTAGTTTAATGTATTATTTATTCTAGAAATCACTTAGAGTGTGAATAACACCAACAAGGTTGCACCACTGTCTCAATTTGATATATGAAGTCATCATTTTGGGATCATAATCTCCATCAAATAGACATACTGATAGGCCCTTATCTGCTACAACTGACTGTTAAATTTGTATTCAAGTAAGTGCAGTTTTTAATGAGAAGCAAAAATGTTCAAAGATGCTCGATTTTGTGACGTGAATACTTCCGCTAATCCTTCCTGGGCCCTGGACCTACACCTGGATCTGCATCAAAAACCATTTGCCCAAAAACATTGGTTCTTTGGATCCGTTTCACGAAATTTCATTAAAAAACCATTCACAACTTTTTGAGGTAATCTCCTAACCATCAGACAAACAAATGGAACTGAAAACATACAGTAACTTCCTCGGTGAAGATAATTAGACAGGGCTTATCGACAATCAAACCTGCCATCATTTTATCAAGGAAAAGAAAATCGTGATATCTCAATGCAGCACATTATTACACATGATTTATGTTTGACAGCAAGGTGTAATATCATAAATAGAATGAATGAATGACGGCGAATGGCAGGACAGTGTAATGTTGTGTCACATTGATCCAACAGGAAAGTGGACTTACAGATATTGCGGTGATGCATATATGGTAGAGCCTGTCATCAGCGGTAGGGTCACATGGAGGGATTATTCTAAAAAAGGGAACGAAACATGAGCAAAACATACAATCCCAAGTCTTAAAACTCAGGGCTTTGAGTCACTGAGCTGACTTAACGTATACCATACTAAACCTTTCACACGTCACTGTCAGGACCATTTGTGGCTGGAAACTTTGCAACTGTAATCCTGCAGCAGAGATTTGCATTTAAACGGATTGGTATCAGTGTGACACAGGAAAACAAAAAAATGCCTATATTCTCGTTCCTGTACACTAGAGGAGCAGGAATGCCTGGTCATGGGATGGCAATTCCAACTCTGACCTTCCGAGAACGCCTCATACGTGAAAAAGTTGGGAGACTTAAAATAATACCTCATATATTGCCTGTGAGCATAGAGACGGCAGCTTTCATAAAGGATGTTTTGACAATTTTCACAACAGCCTCTTACCTGTCCAAACAAATGTGTGAATTTGTAACTTGTTTGGCACCAAACCAGACCACCTGTAAACTTAAGGCAACATTAAAAATTCACATTTCCCGGGAACGACGGGACATTTGGAGTGTTTACAAAAGCAGAAAAATTGCATCTAAGATAGCTTAGCTTGCTAGTGAGCTGACATCAAAAGCAATTTTGATGTCAGAAAACGTCCCAAAACAACTTAGTGGAAATATGGCATTGATATGGTCAGGAATAACGTATGAGTTTTGGATCTTATGTCCAAAGTTGCAAGGTACCCGGTGCTACATCTTCATTTTTTGTGTTACAGCTATAGAGCAGTAAAATGTTTGAACAATTAGTTATTTTGGGTTGAATGCACTTTTTGCATGGAAAGTTATATTTCTTACTTTTTTCTAATAAGTTCTGTGAGCAAAACCTACCAGTTTCCACAACAGCCTGCTCTCTCAAACAATGAAAATGACACAGCCTCTACTATACCATTGCGAATAATATGAATGAAACAAGATCACACACTGACAATGGCTCTGGTGGCACACATTTCAAAGCACACAGAACTAAACTAAGCGGATGACATTTAGGCCTAAAAGAATGAAACTTAAGTACTTAGAAATGTAAGCATGTACTTACTCTGCTTCAATTTTGGATGGCACAGGGTCCAGGTCTGGGTACTCATAGTCCAGAAGAGCATCCTTATCCATTGTGATTTTTTTTTTTTTTTTTTTTTCCAAACAGATCCAAACTCTGTGCACTGAAGAACCTTTAACCACAATCTCTACTGACGCGCAGCTGCAATCCCCTTGACTCAAGAGGAAAAAGTGTCTCCCAAGGCGTCCTTGTGTCCGTGTGTTCGGTCTGCTCTCCCTACCACTCTGTTACCCGCTCTCACAGCCTGTACACAGGTGCCCTGGTCCCACTGTGGAGCTGAGAGAAATGTGACAGGTCCTGGCTGCAGCGTGTTGCCTCCACCCTGCAAAGGCCCTATTTCAGCTGAGGGTTACCACCACACTGGGAGCCTGGGGAAGAGAGTGAAAGGGGGGCAGTGTGTGAAAGGAGGGAAAAATGTGGAGATCTGGGCAGCCAATCTGCAAGGCCACCTGCGGCTTACTGGGATTACATCTACTTTTGGAGTTGTGTTATTGGACCTGTGGCCAGTGATTGAAGGGGTCAGGTGTGCAGAGTTATAAAACTCCAGCTAGGACTGTGTGGGTAGCTGGGAGCGATGAGCCTTTCCTATCAGAGCGGAGTTCCCCATCGATAACAGGGAAATTCTCGCAGTGTTTCCTTCTGTCATGGTTCAGTTACATTTGTGAAATGCTGCCAAAACTAAATCCAGGTAAATTATCCGTGCAACAACACGGAAGCAAATGAAGCAGGATGGAAGAAATTGCATGTTTTCGGTAGAGCACGGCTCACCTCATACCACTGCTACTTCAGTTTGATAAGGATCACGTATGAGTTCATTCAACACAGCAATTTGTTTTCAGCACATAAATTAAGATACATGTTTCCAGGGGCATATTCATGTGGAAATAGTTTTGTAGACCAGGTACATACATCTTTAGCCTGCCATACTAGTGTCAAGTTAATTTGTTTAAAAGAAATTCTCAGAAAAACACGGTTTATCAGAAATGTGATGAGAGGCAGTTTCCAACTAGTTATCCTGTAAACTACTGATTAAGATCATACAAATATAACGTATCGCATTTTCAACAGAGTACATGGTATGTGAGAATGAAATGGATTTAACAATAGGTAGAGTCAAATTGCCCAGAGGAAAGGAATTTAATCTAAGCTTCTCTAGATTTTTTTTCATGCCGATGGTGTCTTTTATCAGCTCATATCACGCAAATAATATCTAACAATAAACGCGGAATCTTCTCCATTGTATAGACTTTCAATGGAGAGTAGACTTCAGAATATCAAAAATTTCCCTCAGAAGAAATTCAATTTACCACTGCACATTTCCAAAATGACCACAACTGTCCCAATCAAAACAAAAAAGCACCAAAGCAAAAATCTATTGCATTGTTGGTGGACAAACAAATTTTCTACAAACCATTTGCGTTTCTCCAATTTTCCTGTTAACCATCATTACTGCCATTATTACATTAATCAATTGGTTGAGCGACTGATAATCTCTAATCAATCTCTAACAGTTTTGATCATTTGTTAATCATTTAAGCCATATGTCAAGCAAAAATGCCACATAATTTACATTCATTTGCTGTTTCTAGCCTCTCAAGTGTGAAGATTTTTGGCTTTTTTCTATTTTAAATCATTTGGACTGCTGGTCAGACAGAACAAGACATCTGAAGGCGTCACTTTGAGCTCTGGGAACCTGTGAGGGGCATTTTTACTATTTACTGCCATTTTAAAGACCTATTGATTGGTTCATTCATAGAAAAAAATGACAAATTGATGAATAATCAAAAATAAAATTATTTAATTGTAGAACTAAATACATTTATATGAGTTTGTTTATACATCTTATATTTCATATGACAGTGTAATCTGGCACATCTCATGCCACCAGGTTGGATCTTGTCCTCAGTGATGATCCTCGTGGAGTTTAGGAGCACACAGGAGTTAAACAAAACACTTTTCCATCACACCAGATTTTGAGCTTCATTTCCCCGACATTATTTTTCATTTTTTTTCTCTTCTTTGTATTGCATCCTGTTACCCTCATCACAATCTCTACTGTTGCTTCTTACTTCTCATGAAAAGAGGAGATCTCAATACAGGATTATCATATTTGTCTTAGGTGACAGAAAAGCCAATTTGAGCAGCAGGTTTTTCCTTTGGAATTCAAGTCAATTAAGGACAACAACAACAGTATAACAAGAGACCAAATGATCACACAGAGCCTTGAACATAAGAAAAGCACAAACATGTGAGTGCCACAAAGACACACTGAGGTCAAGGGGTCATGGCAACACTCTTGAATTAAGCCACAGCAAATGCACTCACATTTTTATGTTTACCGCTATATACACAAAGGGTTGTGTATGTCTTCCTGCATTCAGCTGCAGCCAGCTGAGACTAAGGCAGTTTTGCAACACTGCCTCCATGTCAGCATGCACTCATTATGCCGGGATTACAGTCACACAACTTTAAAAGGCAACAAATTTTCCCTCCTAGCACCCCTGAGAAAACATGGTTTCTCAAGCATAGTAAGCCACCGAATCAAATACGCTCCTGAAGAAAAAGCAGCCCAGCAAATAAAGGGGTCACTGAACAAAGAATGCTTTGAACAGTTATAATTACATCACAGAGAGGCACTTTGATTGAGCCAGACATCTCACTTGTATCAGGTTTAGGAAGTTGGCTCAAAAAGCCCTTTGGTAGGAAAAATATTAAGCACGAGCCTTGTAAAAACAAACATAATTAAATTACTGATTTACTAATCCATTTTTAATAAACAGCAACACCGTCGACAGCGACAAGTCAAGCATCCACAAACCAATTACATGCGAAAAGAGACTCAGTTAGCAGGTACCTCCAGTTCTTAAGAAAGATGTGAATACCATCCATCAAAAATAATGCATGCATATGAAACAAAACGCTCACTCGACCTTTAACAGTTGTCGGTTCATCCTGAATTTGGCTCAAACCACCATGACCATCAGTGCCATCAAAACACTGTCCGTCTAGGGGAGATATTCTTCATAACTTTTCTGACTGACTTTCATATCATCACCCAGGGACTATGGGAAGCCCAGGTCTTTTTGTAACCATTTAAGGGATTCAACAAGTGATTTTTTACATGTTTAATATGTACGCATTTATGCTCTTGGTGCAAATGCCACCCCATTTTCAACTTTGCACAGTTTAAAACAACATAGAGCTGTGAGGCAGGCAGGTCATTGTTGCCCCACTTCCTGTCGCTGAGCTCGCTTGTCTCTTCCCCGTGAGGTGCAGCTGCGGCAGCCAGGTTCTCTGGGTTCGGTTTCAAACGGACATCGCGGACCAATTTCAGGTCTTTGAAGTTGAGCTGGAGCTTCTGACAACAGAGAGAGCCTCAGCCGCAGCCGCAGCCGCAGCGCCACGACAGGTAACTTAGTCACCTGTGCCTCTGGTCCACATGCACTGGACTCTGTAGCGACCTTCACGCGAGGAGTTAAATGTGTCTTGTGTTTGCTTGTCTGTTGGTTTTGTGTGTGTGTGTGCGTGCGTGTGTTTGCGCGTGCATTTACATTATTAGACTTATACGTGCGTCCCCTCTCAATGGCCAGATTTACCATTAAGTAGTGAGCTTCGCAACAGGAGACTGTTTTATTGGGAGCGTACTTTATGTCGCCTACAACGGCCGGTCCGTTTGATAAACTTCGAGATCCCGGGCTACTTACCGACCGCCGGCAGGTGTGCTGCGGCGCCAGGTAGGCGCGGAAGGCTGATGAACGCCGAGGCAGGACTACCAGCACCGACGGGCATGAAGTGGGCAAGTTCGTCATTGGACTGAGTTTTGCTTGGCCCCCTTAATTTCCCGTCGCCCCGAGCCCAGCCTACACCATCCACTGAAATTCAGCTTGAGATCGGGAACTTACCTTGTGCCAAGCCCGCGCTGTCTGGTCTCTAGGTTTGGGGAATTTCAAATGACCAAGTTTTCATCGATCTCCTCCACGGAGAAGTTCAAGAATTACGTAAACCATACCACAATCTCAAGAGCAACTTTTTTTTTTTTCCTCTGGACACCTCATGTAGATCTAGTGTCTGTCTGGGACTTTGAACTGTCTCTATCTTGTGTTGAGACCATCATAAAAATGCTGCCGCATGCAAACTGAGTAAACGTCGTTGTCCACATTAGTCACTTCTATATGTTTCACAAGTTCAAGTCAAGGCCGCAGAATGCTGACCTTCTGCAAGAAACATTAATGACTGAAATCACAAGGGAAACAATGCTGAAGCCTTTTTCATCTGGGTGTGCCTTTTTGGATTTAAATTAATATTTTAAGCATTTATCCCAAAGTATAAGTTTGTGCATGTGTCTTAATGTTATGTGTATTCGTTGACCTTTGTGACGGCCTGGAGGAGTTTCTGCTATGTTGACATTTCGGGTCAAAGAGGAGTTTTTGTTTCCTGGAATAGTTGAATTAACAACAACATGCTCTGTATTCTGACTCATATTTCTTTCTCTTTGCAGCAGTTTTGTCACAATGAAGGGGAGTCCCATCACGGTGGAGCGGAAGAAGGCTGAAGTGGTAAATGTGAAACTCGTTCTCAGTGTGCAACATGGTGATGGAGACATCATTCGGACCAGTACCGGATGCACTGGTACCATTGTGCAGGCCAGCGTGGGTAAGGCTTGCGCCGTCACAAAATAAGATCCGTCTCTTCTCTGTGTACAGTAGAATTTTCAGTGTGTCACATGGTTACTTGTTGATTAAATTTGATAATGTTGTGTTTGTGTTTCCCCTGGTTCTGTAAGAACCAGAACAGTGATGTTCACCTGAAGAGTGAGGTTCTGCTCGTGAGAGGCTCAGATAAAGAGGCTGATGTCAAACCAGGTGAGGGACTCTTTGCCATACTTAACTTGTTTGTTGTTCAGGGAGAGGATTTGTATGGATGCAGTTGTGTTCTTGCCTCGATGTGACTCTCTGTTGATGCACTGAGGACGGTTGGGTTTTCACAGTGTCCCTCTGTGCAGAACATCAGTAACTCTTAACTTTTTTGCGGAGATGAGTGTATGGTGGCTCCTAAGGGAGATTAGGCTCTCTCACCTACACCGGTTCTGGGGATACAGCAGCACCAGAGACATGTGTCACTTTACCCTTTTTTTCCAGACAAAGGAGCAGAAAATCACAGCAATTCAAATCCTGCTTCACACATAACCAGAGCAGCTGTGCTACAAAATTTCACCACCAAAGTTAGCTTCTCATGGTTTCATGGCATCGTTATATCAGAACTGTTTGCACTAAGATGGCCTTCCCAAATGCATTTTAGCCACGGGACTCCACGGTCTTCCCCCTGCACTGCCAGCGACTCATTAGTGACAGTAGTGCGTAGAGAGAGAGACTGTCTTCATTCATCTCAGAAATTAGATTCCGGCCTGTATGGAGACCTGGCTCGGGTTCCCAGGAATAACATGAACTGCATTTTAGGAAGGATTTCGGCACTTCAGGGCCCAAATGACTGGTGATTGTGTAAGCATTAGTTTGAATTCGAGTTTGTCTTTCTTCTCATGGCTAGCTTCCTGCGACTGACACTGAAGTGGAAATCTCAAGTGTGAGCTTTTTTTGCATCCCAAAGAGTCCAGACTTGGTCCTCCACTAACCAGCCAAGATCGACCTTGTCGCGGCCTTTCCATAAAAGCGAGTGGGCAAATCCTCCCCTGACTGCTGGCAGATAACTCTTGAGGGAGCAAAGCAATCATGTCACGAGGAAAAACCTGCCATCGTAATTATTAACCAGCTGACTCCACTTTTTCCTCTGAAAAACATGAAACTGCATTAGCAATCTGTCTCACAGCTGTCCTTACGGGGGCCAGAACAAAAGCCTGAGACCTCTACCTGTCATATCAATAAATTTGATTCTAAGAGACAGTATTTGAATTCAGATTTTATTAGTCATTGCTTTGTACATAATGCAATGCTTAGGAGATTTTCAGAGTTTTTCCATCCTAGACTGCTTCTCGTTTAAGATGCCTCAAATAAATAAAACAAATTGCAATTGCATCTGCCTTGAAATCTCTGAATTGGTTATTATTTTATTCTTAATGATGTGCTCCATAAATATTAACATTTCATTGTTGGCAAAGTCGATTCAGATTGAGTAATATTGAGAAATTCTGCCTAAAACATGCCTCCTGGGTGCGGGTGGCTAATTACTGGGGATATTTTTCTGCCGCTCAGTCTGCTGCCTTGCCTCTGTCATAGTCAATGAGCCTTGTAACACTCAATTAGAACATAATTGGATTTGTGTGTGTTTGAGGTGGAAAAACGTACATTTGAGCGGACATGAAAGAACTGCTTATCTCTGCTGACAGCTGTAATGAAGCTGAATTGGGTCGGCCAATTGTAAATTTCAGAAAAATTCAATCAGTATTAGCGCATTCCGAAACTCCCCTCCTACTCTACACCCAGAGGTCTTGCATTCGGCTTGGTTAAAAAAAAAACAGCTTGAATTTACATTATAATGCTCAGTTAAT
>NW_024401754.1:0-2000 GCF_016859285.1 Xiphias gladius | reverse complement strand
TATGTCCTCTCACCATTTTTATAATCAGTGGATACAGTGGATACTGTGAATAAAGATGTTATTTAAATTTGAGATGAGTCTAGAATATTAGCCAAACTAGCGCAAACAAAGGCCGGTTTCTAATAAAAAGGCAGGGTAAAAAACATGGAGGGGTACTGGGATTAGCTTTACTGTAATATCTCACACGGTACATTCAACATAATGTATATTCCCACTGCACATGACCTTGTTGTTGCATCATTACAACAACAGTCATGCTATAATTACTAGTCTGTTGCTCTGTTTTTGTTTCTTACAGAAATTCATTTCATTCACTGATTCCAGTTTTTTCTACTCTGCTGTTTTTTGCAGTGCTGTCAAGGTATTGTCAGTGAAACTTACTACTTCATACTGATGTTTCAAACTTAAAGCCTACCAGGAGCGGAAAGGACTTTGGCTTCTGAGGTGTTGGCTTTTAATGTGAAAACTTTGTGCAGGAAGTGTTGGGTTTCATTGCTGGTAGCAGGAATAAAAAAACAGCAACATGGAAATGTCTGGAAATAACCTGTAAATAAAAACAGTAGTAGCGGTATAAATTGTGAGAGCAACAGAATGGTGAGTATAACATGACTCTCCTGTTGTACTTATGGGATTAGTGCTGTGGAAATGTACATTATTCTGAATTTGTGTGAGTGCTGAGTTTAAATCAACAGAAAATTTAAACATGCAGAAAATAGGGAGGCTTCCTCATAAAATATGCTTATAAAACAGGGAGAATAAAGGGAAATGAAGGCTTGTCTCTAATATAAGACTGTTCCAAATACAGGCCTAGTTCTCCCTATTGTCTCTTTACAGTGAAGAAAAGGGCACCATTCGAGATTTTACGGCATGGTGTGGACTGAGAGGAAATGCACAGTGCTGCACATCCAAGCTGGTGTGCCTCTTTAATAGTTACAATATATACACATCACAGAATGTCTGTAAATTGGTGAAGAAGTGTTTCAACAAGCTATCATGCAGTGGTTGTGATCTCAGAAATGTGTTTTGTCACAAGCATTTTGCCATGCAAGAAGCAAACAGAAGATTTATCTGCAGTGGGGTCCAAAAGTTCACCTATTCGAGTGAATGGGAAAGTGGTCTCAGGCTTTGACTCAGATCCCGCTGTATATCAAAATGCTCAAATCCCCAAATTTCTTCTTAGCTCAATGTTAATGTTTTTGAACAATTTTCACACACAACAAAATAACAGTGCCCTGTGGTGTTCTTTTTATTTACTATGCTTCAGCTCGGATACTTGGATAACAACCGGCTCCAAAGTAGAACCTTGTCTCTTTCTGACCCTGGTTCTTCCGGTCAAAATGCATGTAAAGTTCCTAAGTTCTTAAACACTATCACAAAATCAAGGAGTGTATGTGTACTGTAGCTGTATTTGTTCATAGCCAACTGTCAGTAAATATAAAATGTGCAACTTTTATCAGACGTGTGCATCCTCTTACTTATTGCCTCTGTTTGATCAGACCCAGGAGTCCCTAAACCCCAACAACCTGGAGTACTGGATGGAGGACATCTACACACCAGGCTATGACTCACTGCTCAAGAGGAAAGAGGCAGAGTTCAGGAGGGCTAAGGTGTGTAAGATCGGAGCACTGATCGCAGCCGCTACCTGCACTGTGATCCTGGTCATCGTTGTTCCAATTTGCACCATGAAATCATGAGAGAGCCAGGATGGAGTGGCCCTGCCTAATGGATGACACACTTTTACTGATGTCCTTTTCTGTTTGTGGACTAGGTAAGTGTGCAGCAGATTCACCGACAGTATGAACATGTTGGGACTTGACTATGTCAGTTTGATGGTTTTTTGTTTTTAATGCAGTATGTACTTCTGGTGGTCATTCTTGCCAATATGAAAATGGTTAGGACAGCTATTGTACAATAGAAATGAAGTCAGCAAGTGCATAATATATGCTGTATATCTATTGGTTTAACAGTTGTAGTCTATTGTATTGTCATAAACTGTGCGG
>NW_024401753.1:0-2000 GCF_016859285.1 Xiphias gladius | reverse complement strand
CATATACACAGGTGTGTGCCTTTATGTAGTGGTTTATCTGGGAGCCACGGTGCCAACCAGTCAGTTTTGACGAAGTTTGTTTTAGTTTAGATTAAAATTTCAGTTTTTCCAAGATAACGCTATAAAGGACCCATGAAATCTATTTAATGACCCTTGGATATATAACTAACAACCAGCAAACTCAAAAGTCACCAGCAGACAACGAAACACAGAACACACAGCAAATAAGTTTTCCTCACAAGTTTGGGCTCAAAGTCCAGCCTACAGTTCAAATGCAACAAAAGAGTCCATATCTTGGTTCAAAATATAAATGAGTCACTTTCTCAAAAGAATACATATCCCTTCTTTTGGATTCCAGCAACCAACCCTCATTGCTCTGGAATTTTTTTGAGCTGCTGGAAGATGGTTCGGGAGACCCAAATGGCTTAAGCTTAAGCTTAATACATATGTCAACAACTTAACCAGTGTAATGCCTCCTCAAATCTGAAGGAATCCTTCCTGTTGACCACATTTAACCCTATGACTACGTCATGCTTGCGCCATGTCAATATAAGGTTATTCTTAATGAGGCTACATCACATCCATACATGTGTGAAGGTTCATTCTGTTGGATACCTAATCCTAAACACTACCTCACATATTACCTAACTCACGTTGTACCCCAATTACCTCTGTCTCACTAAGCAGGACTAACTGACCATGAGACAGAGAGTCACAGGCTGTTTGTTATGGCTATCTACCTTATCAGTACCTTTACAGCTACCCTAGAAACAGACAGTGAACTGTTGTTTATAGTGAGTGACATGTGAATGTGACCTTTGTAGATACACTGCTTAAATGAATAAAAAGAGACTTAATGAAAGAAAATAGACCTAAAGGAGAAAATTCCCTCACACTCAGTTTAAACTGAAATGAAACTGTTGGCCAAAGAAACAGAATTTAGCAAGCCCTCTGGCAACTCATACACCAGCTCTGCATAAGCTCCTAAACACCAGAGTTACATCCCAAAATCAACTCAGTATGTAAAGCTGAGGGCTCCAGGGATGGATGGCCCGGGAGCTGCGCATCTCTTTGGGGAGTTTCAGTGTGGTCATAGTAGTTCTTTGGATAATCCAGATTAGTAGAGAGGGCAAGGTAGAAAATACACTTTTTTACACATCGCCACTGGTTGGTGAGTTGAGTAGCGGACACTCTGGCATCTATCATCCTCTTCCTCCAGTGAGTATATACGCACCATGGTAGCTGGAAGCCAGCATAGTTATACCTGAGTTGCCATGGGAAGTTAGGGTGCGTGTGTGGGTCACAGGTGTAAAGGCACATATTGCCACAACCTGCCACTGCAAAGGGTCTGAATACTTTTTTAAATAATAGAAAAATCTGTTTTTGATTTTTTATAAATTGGCCAAAATTTCAAAAAATATGTTTTTACTTTGTCATTGTCATGTCATATGTAGATTGATGGACAATCAATCAATTTAAAATTGAATCTACAACACAATAAACTATGCAAAAAGTGAAGGGATTGAATACTTTCTGAAACCACTCTAATTTTATCTACCCTTTTATAATTATCATATTAATCTGGAACATGTTTCTGGTTTGTCCTTCTGCCTACACCTCTTTTATAGTATATACTGTTAAAATATACATATGTTGGAGACCTTACAATGAAGAATGTCTCTCATGAACTGTATTCAGCAAAGCTATTACAGAGCAGATTGGAAAAACCAAATCAATATCTGTTGCAGAGCCAGTTTTTTGTGGGTGTACTCTCCTGCAGTAACTATGTTCTCATCACGTCCAGGTAGTGTTTCTCCCAGTTGCCTAAAGAACAAAATGATATCTACACTTTATTGACTTGCAGATGGTATAGCTGTCAGACAATACAGTGACAGTATCAGTTCTAACGTACCTGGACTGAAGCTCTCACTGGTCTTTTGTGTGCTTTTGCTTCCAAAAAACTTAGTAAATCTACCAGAACATGCAATCAGCCACACATA
>NW_024401752.1:0-1000 GCF_016859285.1 Xiphias gladius | reverse complement strand
GACAGTTGGGAAACTCATTGATTTAATTGTCTGTCTTAAACAAGTGCAGCAGTTGATCACTGATTTAAACTCGATTTGTTGATGTAGCCAACGTATGATATTTTTATTTTTCGTATTATTACTGTACAGCGTATTTTGATCAAAGTTATTTTTGATGAATTATCTGGTTGAATGTGAGAATTTATCTTTATCGAAAAAGCAAGCATTTAAAGTAACACAATTTGTGCAACACATTTTTCTAATAGAAATATATTGAAGTACTTTAGTTGAAATAGAGATATACTTCTACTTAGAATGCATACACAATAGGACTACACAGCCAAACTGAATGTATTGATAATGTTAGCCTACTCACTTGGAAAGGTATGAATTGAGAAGTCACTTGAATGTTTCTGCCCTCTCTTCCTTTTTCTGAATTATAACCAGGCAGCAGCACATCCTTGCTGCTCTTCCCAAAACAGTTGATTTGTTCTTTTCATTGCAAGCTTTTGTCCAGCGAATATTTGAAGTTGTGCATCATTGTAGACAAGAAAGGCTCACCTGGGAGGATTGTATGGGCATGGCAGTAGAGATTGGGCCAGTTCCTCACATTGCAAAAAATAATAGAAAAACATCCCTAACTGAGTGGGTTTGTCCGGCCATTCATTGCTGCAGTCTCCTTAAATGCCTTAAAGTACAAACACTTAAGTAGCCCAACTAGCCCACCCGTTACTCTGCCCATTTCATTGCCTGGCAACCCTTAGTTTAGCCTCAATAGAAAATAGTAGCCCTTAGTTTAACCTAAATATAACCCTGTGCATGTTAGGTTAAAGAATAAGGCTAGTGTTCTCCTACATTTTTCTCATTGTCAACAAATCCCAACGATGTGTTAGTCTATCTCTCCATACTTTTTGACTTCCCTGCCCTGTCTGTCACACACCCCCAAGCCTGTTGTTTTGTACTTAAGACCTAAATCTTTAAACACAAATCACAAATTTAGTTACATTTTTGAGGAAAGCAA
>NW_024401751.1:0-2500 GCF_016859285.1 Xiphias gladius | reverse complement strand
TGAGCTGTTGCAGAGTAGAGACAGTCATTCATAAATTACAGCTAATGACAACAAAGCCAATGGTCTTCAAACAATACCTTGTATAAAGTAACAAGTCAATTTCTAACTGTAGTCTTACCACCTGCTTGATATCCACAAACATTTTGTGATGGTGTGCTCCCATACAGTTAAAACCATCCCTTTCCGTCTGTGTTTATCAGAGAGAGTCTGTGTGTGGAAGCTTCTCCTCATAAACCCTGCCAGCAGATTAGTGTGGCTGATGGATGGTGGTGAGAATAGTGAGGGATTAGACGGAGAGGAAAGTAAGTGCCAGGCCAGACAAATGGAAATCACATCGTAGTGAGCTACACCAAGTAAGAGCACCACATCAACATATCCCCCTTAATCCTGTTAGGGGTTACCATGCAGGCAGCAGAGCAAGCCTTTCACTGGCCTACCAGCTCCTATGGTAATGTAGGCTGATGCAGGCTGGAGCTGCTACCATGGATGTGGAGAGACATGCGACCGTGTGGTTGTTGTGTTTGGTTTTGGTCAGGTATACTGGATATCTGTGGAGGGGAGATGACCCGATTCCTTGATTTATACACAAATCAACAGTCCTGCTGAGATGGAAATCTGATGAATAAATGAACAAACAGACAAACAATAAAAACATAAATGCCCCCCTTTAAAATTAATTTTAATTTCCTTTTGGTTGTTTGTAATCTTCTAAGAAGCTGACTATAGTGCGCACACTCTGTTGTTTCATGTGCTAACCCTGCATTTTGTGACAGTGAAAGAAGGCATAGCTAATAAAGTAAGCTTTCAAATACTCTTTTAACTAATAAAAATATAAATATTACTAAATACACTAAATATTTTCCTGTTAATGCTGTATATTTACCACATTTACTAAATATTTATAATTTGCTGATTTTTTTTTGTATTTGTTTTTTCTTTGTGTTTCTGTTAATTAATTTGCTGATATTACTGATGTTACTTTGTACATATTTTGAGTATGTTTCCATTTACAGGTCCTAATAATATCCTACCAAGTTCACACTCCCACCTGATGGATCCCAGTTAATTGCTAAGCTAACGTACCAGTTAAACAAGCAAAAAATGTACAATGTGTTTACTGGCAAAAAAATTATCCAACACATATAATAAATAATAGATGAAAAAATAAAGGAAGTTTTACTTGGGTTTAATTTGAACAATTCTCCCAAAGACATTCTCCTGGAAATCAACTGCCTCTTACAAACTGAACAAAGTAAACTAAACTCTAACTAAAAAAATTGACTTGGAACATTGTCTCCAGTTTCCGTAACCAAATTAAATAGTACTTTCCAAGAAACCTTACACAGTTCATTGTTACAAACACATTCGGTACATCTCCAACATAGCAGTACCTCTGAAACTGTCATTTTGTTTTTGTCTCAACCTCCATGCACCCTAAAATCCTGAGGACAATACAACGGTATAGCCAGTGTTTGGCCTTTTGTACAGTATGATGCTGAATTCCACACAAGAATGCAGTGAGGACTTCTACATTTATCAGAAGCTTTTCCACACTGACAAAAAAAAAATTTGAAATGCAGAATAATGATGGATAACAAATATACCCTACTGCAATAGTTATTTTAGATCAGGAATTCAGCTGTGTTGGGGTTAAGTACACTTACCAACATATTTTTAAACAGAGTAAATCATGTCTGTGTGGAGTGTGGAGCAGATGAGGAGCCCAGCCTGAGTTCTAAAGGAAGCTCTTCCATTCATATTTATAGTCTGTTCTATCTTTCTACATGTGACGTCAGATAAAAGTCCCGCTGAAAAATAACTCTTAAGCATAGGGGAGTAGGAAAAGGACTCTCTCTGAATGGCAGAGCACCGGTCCCTCTCTTTCTCTCTCTTTTCCTAATCCTTTATTGTTATTCATTCCAAGGCTGCTCCGGACAAAGCCCTGGGGGAATGCACATTATTGGGAATTCCTTCATGAACAGACTGAGAGGGTGGATAATTCCTTTGACAGCAGCAGGACAGCAGCGCCTAGAGCCCCACACATGCTGGATAAAAACATATATACACAGAGCCCAGTCATGCCATGCCAGAGCTACTTCCTGTCCTCTCTGTTGCTGTCACTGGGTATGCGCCTGTTGCCTGTTGCCTCTTGCTGCAAGTCTGGGTTAGCTGATGTTATGTCTGGTCTTTAGTCAAGGTCTGCTTGCAATCAGCGGAACCTTCAGCCCCCCTCCTCCATTTGCTTTGTCAGATGGGTCTAGGCCCCTCTCTAATCCTGTTCAGGTCAGGAGCGAGGGGCCACTCTCCTGCCTATTGATCCCGCGATTCATCAGGTCTCATAACAGCCTTTAAAAGATGATAATCCAGCGTGTGCCTCCGTCTGGATCGATAGCGGACAAAAGGACTGTAGGAGGCAGTCGATTTTAGATTTAAATGTGTGTTCATTGCTCAAACATCATTTTAAAGTCTACAAACCTAATTATTGTTCTTTTTAAGAAGA
>NW_024401750.1:0-1000 GCF_016859285.1 Xiphias gladius | reverse complement strand
ACCAAAGTGTCAACTGCTTCAAAAAAAAGAATGTTTGGTAATCAAAGATTAGCAAACAATGGTCATCTGTGATATCTCACTGTACCATTGACCTTTATTCAAATGTATAATTTGCTAAAACATGTGTAAGTGATTATTTTGTTTATGAATACCATGCATCATTTCTTCAAGAATATCCTGGTAGCAACAGCTTGACCAAAACAGACTGACAAATGGAGGTGAAGCTGCAAGCTTTCATGTAAGTTCTTTTACCATAATGATATGAATGAATGTGAGTTCATGAGTTGATTAAAAAATAAGTATAAATGGACATTTTTGGAGATGGTTTAAAGAAAGGTTAGTGCTTAAGGAAACTGCTACACAATCTCAGGTGAGGTTTTAAAAAGGCATACAGTAGACTTGTTTAAACGATAGTACATTATCAACTGCTTATTTTTTTTGTATACCTTTTTGTTTTGAACAGTTAAACCATGTACACAAATGTATTACAAAACTTTGTATAGTCGCCTGCTAAAAATGTCATTACTAATGGTAAAACCGAACCTCCGCCCTTGATTTTGCATCTCTTTGTAGTATTGCTTCAATTACTCATAAAAAAGGGAATAACAGTGCATAGGAGGTAGTCGTGTGAAGAATAAAATATGAGTGAGAGAAGTTCAAAGCCCCATACCTGCAAACACTTGGCCGATCACTGTGTATGACTGCCACATTGTTTAAGAAAGAGAACTGTCGGATGCAACCCCTCTGATTCTACCATGGGAAAGGGGGTTTCAGATGCTGTAGGATGATCCAAAAAGAACTTAATTCAAAGGATACTGAGGCCTTAAAAATATAGAATATATAGTAATAGTAATGTGGTATTACATGTGAGTTAAAATACATTTCTATCTAATGCTACCCCAAATGTTTCTGTTCATATCATAAATAGAAAGTGGGCAGAGCTCTGACAGAGAGACACACATGGGGCTTGCCAAGACTGTTTGAAGTAAGGAAAGGGGAC
>NW_024401749.1:0-3000 GCF_016859285.1 Xiphias gladius | reverse complement strand
ACTGTAATCCTATGTGGAATAGCAGTCCTTCTTTCATTTAAAAAAAATAAAAAAATTGCTGTAATCACATGATTAGTCTAAAAATACATTTCAGAAAACTCCTGAGCTATGTTGGTACATCTTTCCTCATCATCAACATACAGCATATGCTGTAGTAAAAGTCTAAAATATGTACAGTATAAATTCCCTCATATAAACTGCCAACAAAAACATGCTATCTGGAAATTGGAGAAAAAGCCTTGTGAATCCACAAAGTAAACCATTAGAACAGTTGTGTAATTTTGTATTAACACTTTTTAGTACTTTTTGCATGTAATCAAGTAGTAACAGTACTGCTTTGCCCTTATGTTATTAATACTTAAATTAGCTTTGAAGAAATTATTATTGAAAATGTCTGATATTTCAAATAGAAAAACATAAACAATACACAGTAGAACAATAAGTATTACTTTCAGCTGCATAAAAAGTAGAAATAATTGCACTTAGTTAATTATGAGCAAACAATTGCATGTGCTGCATAACCATCGAAAAAGAGCAATTTTCTGCCCAAATCCATCAACTGGCCATTTACTAAGTACTGACCCCCTTAGCTAATATTCCTAAACCTGTCAGGCTTCCCATCATCTCACAGCACATATGCAGTTTTACAGTGATAACAGTGTCAAATTTACCTCTTGAAATATAGTTATTTTGAACAAGAAGGTCTTTGATTTCAGACAAAGGAAGACAAAAAGCATCTTCTCATTTCTAGCATACAAATGTTGATTTTGGCCGTTGCAGTGAATATCGCTGTAAGATTTTATCAGGTAGCTAAGCAGGCTAATGTTACCTCCAAAAGTTGAATGATTGTCTCCGTTCAGTATGTTTTGCTTTTACTGTTACAAGGGGAATGGCTTTAAGGATGTATTTGGAAAACGAAACACTGTTTCTGTTAGAGGGTCAAAGAGAAGGACAGAACAACTAACTTGACTATAAACTCTGATAACATTCAGGACCAGCCTCCACATTGCGGGGAGATGGTACATAGCAAATGTGTTAGTTGTGAATGAGACTTTTTTGTAACCTGTAACTCCACAAACTAATGTAGTTAGTTAATGATAGGCTACTTGGCCTTGGAAGTAATTGTCAGTGATTACTGTAGGTAGTAAGCTAGTTAGCTGGACATGCTAAAGATTGCAGCTCATATTAGAGCAGATAAACACACTGTTAAATCCGTTCCTCACGCATTTTCTTGTTTTTCTGGTTTTGGGAAGGCTAAGAGAAACAAACTGTATGTGGAGAAATCCAAAGCTGGGCAAGCCTTTTGTGCCTATTTAAGATTGCTAAGCTATAACTGAACAATCACTGTCCAGGTGAAGGGTTTAGTAAATGGTCAATTCCAAGTCAATCTGCTATGACTGACATTCACCAGCTCTTCCTGTAGCTTGAGTTCTTTGCAAGTTTCAATTTCTTGACCTCCCTGAGTACATGGTCAGCCTTCTCCAGCTTCTCCATGGCTTTGGCCAGCAGATCCTCTGGCGTACCCTCCCTTTTACCTCCCACCTGGGACTGGGACACTCTGCTCAGGAGCTCAGTTGTCTTTTCCATCTCCAGAGCCACTTCAGTCTCAAGTTTCATGATGTCATCAGTAGGAGACATGTCACTTCCAGCCACAGCTCTGGTATGCTGTCTCAGCTGAATACAGACTGAGGAGTCAGATAGCAGATCTCCGATGGAGGCTGACCTGGCCTTGGTGGAGGATTTGAGAGGAGTAGTGGACTTTGAGTGCAGGCAGGGAAGGACCTTTGATATATCTTGAGGCTCGGTTGCGGCCTGTGTTGGCCTTAAAATAACAGAGATCTGAATGTTGTCCTCAGTGGCATCCAATACATCCAGACTAGCATGGCTCCCTCTCAACACAGCCGTGGAAGCCACCAGTGTGTCTTCACTTCCAGAGCCTTCGCTGTCATTTTCTGAGTGCTGACCACTGTCTACAGATTTCTCCTCTGCCTTCTTTTTCTCTTCACCAGGCAAGTGACAGAGCTGTGGACTCAGGCTGGGGCTGTCAGTCAGTGGGTCATTTGAAGAGACAACTACTGAGGGGACTTCACTTTTGGGTAGCGCTTCTTCTGCTTGAAGAGAACTGTCCGAGGTGTCTGAGGATGTTTGCAGTGATGCAGTACGGTCTTGCCTCTCATTCAGCTGAATTGTAGTTGGGTTGGCCTCTATCTGTTGTGTGTCAGGCTGAACAAGTTTCTCAGGCTTTTTCTTGGAGGTTTGAAGAGGTGAAGGACTGCTTATGATATCCCCTAACTCTTCTTTGGAAACCTGCACTTCTGTGCTGGGACTGTTATCACCTCTGACATTAGGCAGAGCTTGTTTAGAAATCGAATGGTCTGCCTCATCTGTTTCCACAGCTTTTCCTGTTGTCTCCCTCCTACTGTCTTCTTCCTTCTCCTTATTCTCATCAGCTGTGCCTTGAACCTCTTGGTCTGGATCCAGAGCAGGATAGGAGGGTTTATTCTCCTTGGATTGGGGGGTAGGAGGGAGGGGGTTTGGCCTGAAATGTGAGATCTCTGCACTGTTGCTCATGGAACTGCTGGAGCTAGGTTTGTTGGGAGGGGTTGGTGGTGGGCCTGTCTTTTTAACGACATCAGGACTCTTTTCAGACATCCTCTCAGCTTTGGCCTCCTCTGTAACCTCTTCAACAAGGGAAATACAGGTCTTGGCTTCTTTAGATGGGGGCATGGGTGGCTTCAGGACCTTAAAAACATTAATTTTATTTTTTAGGCCAAGTTATTCAAACAGAAAGACATACACAAATACTTCTTCACTGCATAAGGGTTATATAGCATTCTACAGACCTCTTTCTCTGGGCCATCATCCTTATCAGGTTCATCCTCAGGCGCTGAACTGGGTTTTGCCTCTTTGGTAGGGGGCATGGGAGGTTTGATGACCTTTTTCTGTGGACTGACCTCTGGCTCAGTCTGAGACCCCTCCTCAGCACCTGTCCCTGACTGT
>NW_024401748.1:0-1000 GCF_016859285.1 Xiphias gladius | reverse complement strand
ATCCTGTCTCCTTATACTACTTTGTACCTCAGGAGGTGATAGTGAGTCACGATAGCATCCAGTCTGTCCTCAGTCAACATGAGAGGATGAAGAAGTAGTAACTGTGAGTGGCTATAAACCTTTGTTGCAGCAGTCCTCTCTGAGCAAAAACCTCCATCTTTCCTCAATTTCAGTCACTGATGCTGCTGCTCCAGCTGCTCTCCCTCTCCCTCATGTTCCTCCACCTCTTGTGACTTGTCCTCTACTTGTGCCACCACTACATCTTCTCTGTCTCTCACTGGACAGACTGGGTGTGAAATTGTCAGTTTAACAATAACTAAAGAAAACAACCTCCCAGTTACATAATCAGATTGCAAGGTAAATCTGTGTGGAAAAAATCAATCCATGCAGGTTGGCAACATGTCAACAACTGCCCTGTGCGGAGGATAGATTTATTCAAGCTAACATTAAATCGGTGTGAGACTGCGGGTTGAAACTTGGTTGTGAACGGACAGTGAGCCCAGTCCCAGAACACGCTTTCATGCGCAGCCCGAATGACAGGTACACAGAGGTAAAGGGACTGACAGGGCCAGTAAATACTTTGTCGATTTCTTTGTAGTTCACTAGCCCACTGATGTGGCGGCCGACCAGGATTTGTCCTGGTATGCCCAATGGCTAGTCAAACTATAGCGCAGGGGAAGGGGAAGGGGAGGAGGGACCAAAGACTGCATTCCTTGTTTCTTATGATGAAGAAAACACCACAACCTTCTGGTAATATGCTGCCCCCTATTTGTTTGGAGTGTGAATTCGACAGTTTGCCAAGTCTTACACATAGCCCCTTTTAAAAACTAGCATCACATCTTTTAACAAAGCACTGGACTACAAACAGGGGAAATTTTCAGAGTTGTGAGGAACATCACTGATGAGCACATATCCCTCATAATAGTAAATCTGGATAAAACTGAATTTTAGGAGAGATTAGTGAGAGCCAAAATGCAAGCTCTTTATGTGCTATGAACAA
>NW_024401747.1:0-1000 GCF_016859285.1 Xiphias gladius | reverse complement strand
TTCTCTGCAGCTTTGCTGGTGGTAGACAGAGGTGTCGGGACTTTGATTGCCTCTTTGGGGGTCTGAGCATCATAATTGGTCCCATTAAGCATCATGGGATCCTCAAGATCAAGATCCAAACGCTGGATACCATCAGAGGACAAAACAGCGACCTAGAGGGCAGAAAAGATATCATGGAGAAAGGACATTTATAAATCAAAAGCTTATATACCTTAAATTCTCAAATAAAAACTGTAACAATGGGGCATGGGGGTGGGGTGCTCCAAGTTTCTCTTTTTAATAGAAATACTCTTTTCATTCACTAATTAATTCCAATCACCTCTGTTTTTTCATTCAGGGTTAAAATAGTGTCAATGAAACTCAACATTTCCTGCACAGATATTTCAATGTAAAAGTCTTCCAGAAATTGAGGGATTAGAAATGAATTGACTTTTTATTGATGGTAGATTGACAGTAGTAATATAAAAAAAACTGCAAACCAGAAGCAATTAGAATTACTCATTAACAATAATATTTTGTTAAAAAGCTATGGGAATAATGATGTGAAAATATATATTTTTAATTTGTATTAACAGCAAACAGTAGCCACAGCAAATTAAAATGAAATGAGATCAAAACAAAAAGATGTTTTACTAAAATATAGTCAAATATGTACTTACTTATTATAAATTATTTTATGTGTGTGTGTGTGTGTGTGTGTGTGTGTGTGTGTGTGTGTGTGTGTGTGTGTGTTTGTATGTGTGAATGTGTGTATATGTATATACGTAATTTCCATACAGTTTGATACATAAGTATTTGGACAGTGACACAATTTTCTTAATTTTGTAGACTTTCAGTTTTAATTCAAAGGGTTTAACAACAGGCTCAGAAGTAATTGGACAACTGACTGACAATCAGTCTCATGGCCAGGTGTGGTCTGTTGCGGTTATTTCATGACAAAGCATGCAGATGAAAGATCTTGACTTTATTCCAAGAGTTGAATTCTCATTTGGTAACAATA
>NW_024401746.1:0-3000 GCF_016859285.1 Xiphias gladius | reverse complement strand
TCCGAAATTAGTTTTTTCATTTTTGTTTATATTTGTCCTTAAAGAAAAAGCTGATTGGAATTTAGAAGCTAAATAGAAAAGGTAATGTATTGTTTTGCCTGGTGATACTTTACATAAAAGGTACGAAAGGACTCTGGGTTTCTGCTTACCTGATTTTCTGAAATGTGATGTGCAATGTAAATGTAAATATTTGTTATTTGATAACATTCTACAGAACAAATGAGTTAATACTTGGTTTACTGTCAGCCGTCCTTTCAGATGAGATGGAACTGTGTAAAATTTCTATTTAATTTACTGATGTTTGTATTAATATGACTACAGCAGTAGTCTCAGAGCCAACCCCCTTCCTAGCCACAGGCACAGCAGAGGATGAGCTCTCTACAGTACATGTCCTTTATCAAAGCAAGCTCCAAATCTGTGTCAGTGTCTATAAGAAACATCTAGAGGTGGGCAAAAGTCTGAATATTGACAGAAAAATCAGTTAGGTATGTAATTCTCTTCTCATTCTTCCACTGTTCCTCACTTCCATCCCGGTGTACTGTCACTCATTCTAAATGACATTAACTACCACTCATTAGTTTTTAGTATTTGTTTAGTGTTTGAATGTAATGTAAGATTTCCTCTGTGACAACATTAAAACTAATGTAATGCAAGGCCAATGGACTTGTCATTATAGATTATCATTACCTTTTCATTGATGTGGACATTGCTAGTAACACATATAGCATTATTTTACAATCAGTAAATTATTACAGATGTTAAATGTTTAGCATGAAGCGAGGTAAGATTCCCTGTAAACATGTTCACCCCAAACTGTACTCACTGAGTTGTGTAACATTCTGTGATTCCAATGTGAGTAGAGTTTAATGCCATAGTAAGACACACCAGCATATCTGATTTGATTTAATAAATATTTAGTTAATAAAGGACAGTTGAAAAACTACAGAAATATCCCCCCAGCCACTTTGCAACAGACTGGCGGAGAGGAAACTACTTTTGGTTGCATCACTGGACTGTCATTCGGAGAGGAGTGGTGACAACACTGAACAATGACATGGCTACTGATGCTTTGGGAGACATTTTGAAACAATGTAAAAAAAGAAAAGAACACCATACTAGATAGGATCTGAAAACCGGGCCTATTTTTAGCTGACTTTTTTTTTTTTCAATCTAAATTCAGCATGATCAATAATGGAATTACATTTTAAGGCAATACGAATTATTGAAAAATAATCTTCAAATGAGCTCCTGTCAAGGGAATATAGGTTTGGATGGCCAGACATTATAAAAGCATGATATACAATATTCCCATCAACACAAACACAGGTAGCCATCACACTGCTCACCCAGCTCCATGTTTGGTCAGTCTACTCTGGATGGGTTAGGATTAGGGTTAGGACAGGACAGGACAGCACTGATGTTCATCTGAGGAAATGGCTGGTGGAGGTTCTGCAGCTTCTTTATTCTCTGCTACCAGCCGAGTGGTTGGTTTCTGTTGTGGTTTCTGCTGCAGTAAATCAGGATGAACCACGATGAAGTTGTTGGTCACCACCACTCACTTTTCCATCACAAGAAAAAAATCCCATTAAAAATTATTTTATTTTTACTAAATTATATGATTAAATTAACTTACATATTTTATGTACACAGGGCTGTGCTAATTGTCCATGAGTGGATATTATAACATGCCTATTTCAGTAAGGCTGCTAAGTGAGCATACTTTGTATTAACATGCATACAGGTGGGTATATGCGTGATTCACTCTGGACCTTAATCCCACTTCTCTGCCTTTCTGTATGATCAGTAATTTTTTTATCATAGTAAAAAGTTTATATGGACATTTTGATCCTTGTTTTGCTCTCAAAATTGTTCACAATTGGAATAGCTGTTTGGGAAGTAACAATTAACTTTTCACAGCCACCTTAGGTTATACATATACAGGGAGTCTGTGTGATTTTGGGTAGCTGTATCAAGAAGATCAAGTCAGCAAAATTCGGCCATTAAAATTTTTTTTTCTAACTTCTGGGTTGACTGCCGCATTGTTTTACAGATGTCTCTTATAATGGTGGTCTATGGGGAAAATTAGTATTTTTGCAATACCACTGGGACAAATTGGCAGCAAGGTTTAGTGGCATTGCCATATCCAGCTGTCTTAATACATTCATGGTCACCACCAGTAACCTCTGCCCATGGCCCCGTCCCCAAATCTGCAATTGGACTGTTGTTTTTCAGTCTGGCATCGATGATGAGTCTTCCTCATGAAAAGAAAAGGCTCACTCTCAACTCTTCATGAAAACTAATGACAGTGCTTTGAATTTAGTTTTGGCAGGTTTATGCTGTTCTCTGCTGGACGACACTGAAATGTGATACACCTCCTCACTGTGTTTTCTGTGTTGCCATTTTATTTTATGAAAAACAGTTCATTCAGTTATTAAAGACAAAAGGCTGAATAATTGTCATTTAACATCTTTTTAAATTGGAGACATGAAAAGCCAATACAAATTGCTGCTTGTATCGTTTTTCACATTATTTCTGTGTTTGATTTATTTTCAATTAGGCATTTCAAATCTTCCGTAAACCAGTGTCTCTTTGTAGAAAATAAAACATCCCTTATTACTGCTACAATAACGACACAGCTGTACTTCTCCTTGAAACTGAGGGAAACACACAATTGACAGGCTCCTCTAAGTTGTTTTGACAGTGTGAAATGTTGGATGGCTAAAAATTTTCTATAACCAAATGAGAATAAGACAAAGGTCGTTAATATTGGTCCTGACAAATTCTCCAGTGGTATAACCAGTTCTCTTAGGTCATGGTCTTTAAATCTCTGTTTGTATGCCAGAAGTCTGGGTGTGATTTTTGACTCAACTTCCATTAAATCGATTTAAATTTCATTCTGTGAAAGTTCAATAAAACTTTCCTGACCATAGATTTGATTACAAAGATTAGGTTAGATTGAAACAACATGATTTGTGTAATGTGAAATTGAACTGAAAAAAA
>NW_024401745.1:0-2000 GCF_016859285.1 Xiphias gladius | reverse complement strand
GTGAGTTGGTAATATCATCAGAAGTCAGTAACCTCTGAAGATGTTTCTGTCATCTTTTCATCTTAACAAATGGGCAAATAGAATAACCCTGTTTGTGTTTGCTCAGCCTATCACAGTCATGCCCTTCACCTGGACTGGGGCAGGGGGTGGAGGGTGGGGGTGCTGTATGATATGTCATGGTACATCCTATTTATGTTGCCTATAACAGTATGAAACTAACACACCCCCTTCTGATGACATAGGAAGAGCAGCTTCTTTTGAAGTTATCCATTTGCTCTGTCTATCACTTCGTGGATAACTTTTGACCTCTGTGACACAGGTAGAGGTTACTATGGTTCATCCCAAATGTGGCCATGTAAGGATATATGGGAGAGTTACATGTATGACCTACATTACATAGAATGGGACTGCATGAAATTCATAATCACAAAACTTTTGGCAAAGCCCTTAAAGGAGTTCAAGCATAGCAAATACCTTGTGTGGAGAATTCACAGAGGAAGAAAATTCATCAGGAAGTTTTCCAACATCCTGTGTCTACTGGCCGAGACCTTTCAGGAGTTGGCCCTGTTTCACATGCAATGAAAATCCGAGGAGGTTTTAGCCTTCAGCATGGAATAAGTGATTTTTGGTTATGTTTACATTGAGTGTTACCCACCATTGTCTGTATCCTTGTCTAACAAATGTGTTGAAAAAATTTCTTTCCTAATAAAACTTTTTCATAGCTGATTTATGAATATTTTGAAACCTACATTGTTTAAATCTATGTTTACTTGCTTGCAGTTTTCTTGACTGCCTTTGTTGGGACTTTACCGCCACCTGTAGACCACTTCAATAATGTGAAGCCATTGGCAGGAATGTTTATCTCATCACCCTTGTGCATGAGACAAAACAAAATGGGGACCTACTCATAAAAATAAATGTTTTTTAAAGTTGTTGCATATTTACACATCCAGCAGACATGACGCAATATAAGCAACACTAACTCCTGAGGAAAATATCTGGCTCTTTTGCTGCTTAATTCAATTCTATGTTCACAAGTTAGTCTCTAACAATGTCTGTTTGTCAACTATGTTTCTATCTGTCAGGTAGTGCACAGAGGCTTTTTAGAACTTTCTTCTCTGAATACAGCTGCTGCAGTTGGAAATGATGCTGATGAGAGCAGTAAAAACGAACCATAACTGTAAGACTGTGGGACAGAAAACTACTTCATCTTCTCCTCCTACTCTCTCCTGTCGTGTACCCCAATGCTCCACACTAAGCCTGATTTTACTTTCATTATAAATGCCTCCACTGGTATGGAAGATTTGAAATGCCTAAATTAAAACACAGCCAAAAAGTGAAATGCATACCCATGGTTATTTGTATTTGCTTTTCATGTAAGCATTTGTTATGTCATGATTGAATATGAGACATGTTAAATGACAATTATTCAGCCTTTTGCCTTTAATAACTGAATGAAATGTTTTTCATACCATCAAATGACAACACAGAAAACACAGTGAGTGGGTGTATTACATTTCAGCGTTGTCTGGCCGAGAGCAGCAGCAGCTGTCTTAATATATCCATGGGTGACAGGAGCTGATGGCAGCCATGACAGTCAGCCTATCACGTTAAAACTGTTTCCTTTTTGGCAACAAAATAACACTCAAAGTAAGTCTCTCCTTACATTCAATTTTCTAAAATGCAGCACTGACTTGCATAGTCAGGACAAAAGTGGCAGTTACAGTTACCCAAGGTCTTTTCAGTATCAGTCTGGCTCTATAGAAGTGGCTGTAAAAAGTTTGTGGTTTGCTTCCTCGTGAAGTGGACACATATAATCAGACAGCATGCTTCAGTCAGTGATGTGTTATCATTGCAAACATGCAGAAATTTATGTACCATGAATATTCAAAGAGTGCAAAGTCAGAATCCAGACCATGAAAAAAAATGAAGAATCTCTCTTAATCCTGACAGAAACTGTTAAAAGTCCAATAGTATTCCAAGGTACATGTATATTATGG
>NW_024401744.1:0-4030 GCF_016859285.1 Xiphias gladius | reverse complement strand
TCTCGGCACGCCGGGCAGAGGGTGCCGGGAGGCATAGACCCTACAGCAAGTGTCCATGCTGCAGGAATGACCAGGTTAGACATTTGGATTGAAAACTTGATGGAAAAGACCAAATCCTTCATTCGCTCTTATTCCCATGAAGAGCAACATTTGAGTTCATTTTTACTGTTCTTGATGTGAAATTCTTCTTGCAGCCAGGTGAAAAATTCCATGGAAGGAATCTGTGCAGGGTCTTTTGCCTTGACAGAGCAGTCCTCTGTAGCTCATCTCATATACGTTTTTATTCTCTAGTGAGATTTGAAAAGTTTGCTGTTACCAAGTCAAAAGTCTTCCAGAGCCTGAAATCCTGTGCTATCGACCTTCCTCAGGTGCAGAGTTCCATCCCGAGGCCCCAGCGCTCTGTTACTACTGCCGGCCTTCCCCGGAAGAGGAAGCAGAGCTCCGTGCCCCGCGCAGCCATCCCTTCTGCTGAACCTGAAGGGAAGGTGGATGTGGACCAGAGGCCTCCATCCGCCATTTCACCTGATGACCTGCCAGAAGTCTCGACTCTGCCCCCCGGCCCCTGGCCCTCCAGTGCTAATAACCAGCCAAGCTTTGCTGCTGTAGACCACGACGGTCCTGTGAAAATACACAACCGCTCAGTGGAAGAGTACCAGAAAATCTACCACGAAGTGGTAGATGATATGCTGAGGTATGTTTGTGTCAAAAATCACGACTCCGTCCATCACATCACTGTCACATTTGTCAAATCACAGAAACCGCTATCACTCATCTTTCTGAAACATTTAAGCTTTTTAACCACGTGTATTCTTATTCTGTAATTTCTCTTTCTTCCACTCCTCGTAGGTACAAGAATGGCCGGATTCGTCCCTACAGTTTACAGCTCGGACGCCAAATCAAACAGAAGCTGTGGGAGAGACTCAATCGTCCCATGTTTACGACGTCAGTCCAAGAAGATGGACTGGTGCGTGTGGACGTTTCATACGGGGCTGGAGTCCATCCTCCCCTTTATGATGTTGATACGTCTCAAGAACCAAAACCTGGCCCACCACCAAACAAAAGAGCTAAGAACTAAAGCTAAGATGAAAGTAGCAGAAACACTGCAAACAATGAAAGAAATAATCATCCTTAATCAGATCAAATACAACTGTAAATATTGTAGTAGTTTTTAAGTCGTCTTAGCAAGTTCTTTAATTTAAGCTCTTTAATCAGACTCAACCACCACCACCACCACCTAAATCATCTGCCAGGACACACACAGCCACAGCCTCTGCCAGTAGTGCCATGGTTCATCCTCTACCCACAGCCTCATCCAGCCACTTTCTGTAGCCTCAGCCTCCAGCTGTCGACTCTGTCAAACATCTACAGTATAGACACGTCTCCACCAAAGACCTGTGTAAGATTACTTCACTGCTTCCTTCCACCCTCCGCCTACCAGCCACCGTAGGATGTAAACTCTGCATTCTTACTACAGCAGCCATCTGCTGCTCTAGCCTCCACCTGCAGTCAGCAGACAGCTGCAAACACATGCTCCAGCTACAAGCGCTTACAACCCAAATCTGCAGCCTCTACCATCCAAATGCAGCCCCAAGCTCCAACTACACTCTTGGTAAACAACTGAAAATCTTGTTCCTGCTGAATCCTTTGACAAGCTCCACCTTCAGCATCTACCAGAAACCAGCAGCTCCAACCGCCACCCACAGAAAATCCTGCAAGCCCAAAACTCCATCTACAGCCTCAGCCGGCAACTTCCTCTGCAAACTCACCTGCAGATTCTCAGACGGCTGGGACCAAAACCTTCACCGACAGCATGTACCAGACATCTGCAGTCCCCGCCTCCACCTGCAGATTGTGGTAGAAAGCTGAATCGTGACCCTCCACCTACATGCCTTGCCAGCGACATCCACTGCGGCCTCCACCTGCAGATTTTGGCAAATGTACAGGCAAAGCCTCCACGTCCAGCCATTGCCAGCAACCTGCAGCTTTCTACATCTGACTATTTTGGCAGACAGCTGAGGCCACAACTAGTTACATTCTCTGCCAGTAAAATCCCTTGAATCCATTCCTCCACCTCCAGCCTCTGTCAGCTAGCTGTAGCCTCCTCCACCTGCAGCTTCGGGCAGACAGCTGAGGCCCTTTTCTCCACCTCCCACCTCTACCAGAAATCTGCAGTACCGCCTCCACCTGCAGATTCATATTGGGAAACACGTATACCCAAGCTTCAACCTCCAGCCTGTGCCAGCAACCTGCAGCTCCCTCCACCTGCAGAATCTGGAAGACAGCTGAGTCCAGAAACTCCACCTACAGCCTCTACCAGCAAAGTACTGCTTCCTCCACTTGTGGATTGTAGCAGATAACGGAGGGTAGAATCTTCACTTGCAGCCTCTGCCTACAAACTACAGCTCCAACCTCCACTTGCAGAATCTGGCAGACAGCTGAGGCCCAAACCTCCACCCCCACCATCCTCTGCTAGACAGTTAACAAGCCACACTGCACCTGCAACTTCTACTGCCAGCAGCTTCTTCCAGCCTTAAACAGATCCAACATCTTTTTGAAGCCCACATTCAACCAACGCTTGCAGCCTCCACCAGTAACCCGGAGCCCCAACCTCCACCTACAAATGGTTGTTAGTTATGTACAACCCACCTGCAGCCCCCGTCACTCAGCTGTGGTCCCAGCCTTCACCTGGAACTTCTGTTAGCCAGCTGCATCCTCAGCCACCGCCTCCAGCCTCCAGCCTCCACCACACAGTTCCAACCCACACTCCAACTCCAGAAAACCTGCATCTTAACCCTCCCTCTGGCACTAACAGTCAGATTCAGCCCCACGCTTCACCCGAGATTGTTGCCTCTTCCTGCAAACCTCAAAAACATGACGCAGCTCCACTTCCAGCCTATAGTCTACACGCACTAACGTCACGGCAGCCGCCGCAGAGCCACGTGATCAGTGAGTAAAAATGTCTACATACTTAAAAAATTCAATAAACACATGAACAAGTTATCTTTATTTTTTCCCCAACTTCATTCCTGTTGTTTTCTTCTCCAGGCCCCTTTCCAACATTGTCCAAAAGCATTTTCAGTCCTTTATTTGGTTCCGTTTTGTCTCATCGCAGGCAAACACCAGTTGGTCGACCAATGATTATCCCAGAAGCATCAACAGTCTCTGTGTGAGCTGCCAAATATGGTGAAGTCCAAGCTGTGTAACCTGCATGACAGGTCCAACGAAGAGGTCCTACTACACCATGAAGCAGCAGAGGTATGTCACACATTAGTGTTTTTGATGCATTTTAACTAACTAGACAACATTTTAATGCATTTTAGAAATGATCAATCCTAGTCTGAGGCATATTAATGCTTATTTTTCCCTCCTTCCCCCAGGCGATATATGCAGCAGCCGTGACCCCTCATCTGCTTCTGCTTCATCTTATTCCTCAACCCCATCCTCTAAAAACACCAACGACTTCTGCTCCTCTCCCCAACGGAGCGCTCCCCTTCACCCTAAATTGAGGCCCGTCCCAAGTATTACCCTAGATTATTGTGTTTTCAACAAATGCTTTAAAATAGATTTTGATGATCCTCATACAAGCCCCCACGGCACCTTTTGTGTGATATGTGATGTTACATTTTTGTGTATTATATGGTGAAACAATGCTCTGGTGTCTTTGACATGGAAATTTATTTTGGAATGTACAACACTAAAGCACAAAACCAAGTGACAGGATGGGGCCTTAAACCGGTACCCTTAATTACCTGCCCTTGAAGAGGGCCCTGTGTCAAAATATGTTTTTAAGACTTGCTTCAATTTTGTTCTTACATGTTTCATAGACCTAGATTCATGAGTTTAACGTGTTATATAATTGCACATTGTACACAGTGCACAGACAGTGTGAGGTATGGGGTTCATAGGGGCCCAGCACCTGACTGTTGGCCTGGGCCCCAAAGCAGGTTAATTAAACCCTGTTTATTGTAACAGTTTTGGAAACAATTGTCTGAAAACATCAATACTGGAGAGTAAACCAGCGCATTGACTC
>NW_024401743.1:0-1000 GCF_016859285.1 Xiphias gladius | reverse complement strand
ATCTTCATCCTTTGTTTTCACACACAGAGTTTAACACATAAAGTCTAGTAGTTAAAAAAAACAAACAAGTAAACTGAGTTTACACTGAAGTTTGACTACATGTGGCCATCCATCAAATGCATTGTTGTGGTTTTTCCTGAGCTCCGGGTCATTACTACCTGTCCTGTACTGGACTGAGTCCGAAATGGAGCAGCTAGATCATCAGGGTTGTCATCTGTTGTCTGTTGGAGTCTAGCCAGCAGGTCTCTTACATCTATTTTGCTTAAAGTGAAAGGTCTTGGAAAACAACCTGTTGTGAGGTTTGGAGATCTCTAGAGAAACAGAACATGTATTGCAAAAACGCATGTATTGAATGATGCTGTACATTCACAGAAACTGGTACAAAATAATTAAGGTCACAGGGTCCCTGTAAACTCTGTATGATACTGTACTGAGTCTATCTAGTCTGGGTAGTGGACACTTGTGAGAGAAACTGAAAGTGTTCACTGGAGTGAGATAAATCTTTTTCCTCTCTGATTGACAGATAAGGTTTTCCATACCCTTTTTTAAATCATCACAATGGACTTTTAATGAACTGTTTGATTTTCTTTGCACCAACCAACCAGTACAAACAAACAGTGTGGTGCAGCTGCCATTTGCACAGCTGTGTTTCTCTGGAGTCCTGCCAGTGTTTCTGAGTCTGCACGTGCTCAGTAGCAACACATCACAAACACACATACACACCCACAGAGAGGGAGAGAGTGATGAGTAAAGGAAAATTTAGTTAACTTTAGTTAACTGAATTTTAGCTACTTTAGTTAATCTACTGTTTTATACAGTAGATTACAATTGTTAATTTCTCATCTTGACACATTAAAATGCAAGGATGCACACAAAATATAATAATTAAGGGGAGCACTCCACTGATTTTTGTTTTCTTGTCAAGTATGAGAAAATAATCCTGGTGAAATCCTCAGGATATTGGCCTGGATTTGTAGGCAAATGTTTTTGATGGAAAAGC
>NW_024401742.1:0-2000 GCF_016859285.1 Xiphias gladius | reverse complement strand
ATTATTATGGAGACAGAGCACAATTTCATTAAGACCAAGCCTAATGAGTATGTGGAAGAGATGTTGCGTAATTTCAAAGGACAGAAGATGGTCATGAGAAAGAGTGCAAAAGTGAGCTAAAATGTGAAAATAATAACTTTGAGGTGAAGATATTGGTTATACCTTGGGGCAAATGTTTGTTTTCTGTACAGCACTGTAAATACTTATGCACAAATCTGTCATGTAAATAGCATGTGAATATGTACGATGTATCAAGCCATCTTTCCGATAATAAAAGAGAAAATAAACTAGGCTGCTCAAGGACGTTTTATCCTTTGTTAGCTCTTCTTTACCAGATTTGATCAATCTGTCATTATTAACAGGCTATGTACCACAGTCCTTTAAAACAGCTGTAATTAAACCTCTTCTTAAAAAGCTTATTCTTGATCCAGGTGTTTTAGTCAATTACGGACCCATATCGAACCTTTCCTTTCTCTCTAAGATCCTTGAAAAAGCAGTTGCCAATCAGCTGTGTGACTTTCTACAGAAAAATAGTTTATTTCAGGATTTTCAGTCAGGAGTTAGTGTGCATCAATTCACAGAGACAGCGTCTGGGAAAGTTACAAATTACCTTCTATATTCATTGGACAAACAACTTGTCTCTGTACTTGTCTTGTTACACCTTAGTGCTGCATTTGATACCATTGACCATCACATCCTATAGTTAGAAAAATTCTTACCCTTTATGCTCATGACTGTGTAATCACCTTGTATGGACCTCGTATCATTACTTGCGTGAGAAGCTGTACAACTCTCTCATGACAACAAAGGCTGTGCCCAGGGGAGGAGGTAAAACCAGAGAGGAACAGGGCATTCTTGTTCCTCAGCAAGAATACAAGCCTCTGCCCATCTGGGACAAAAAAAGAATAGCGGAAGAACGAGAAAGCGAACAACTCATTGCTGCTGTACTGTCTTTTGCTGCTGTATGACTTTTCTCCTTGCTGCAAGAATAAACCACTTGCTTTGACTTCGGAGAATCTGTGTGTCATTAGAAAAAGTTTCTTAACAAATTGGTCCTTCGAGCCAGATCCCAATAGCCTTTCCTCATTCCAGAATCGGAGCTTAAACCATGCACGGGGGAGTCTAGGACGCCTACTGAAAAGCCCTCCAGCTGAATTGCTGTTATTTGAGGTCCGCTTCCACTGGAAGGTGGAAAGGTGACGGGATCACCGAATCTGAACACCGGATTCCCGACTTCAGGGTAAAACAGAGAGAGATTGGCAACGAGTGAATGGAAATCGTCTAAAATGCAAGACCGGTTAAAACCCGTGAGCTTAGATGTCTTATTTAACGAGAGGTTAAATAGTTACCGCTTAACTAAGACCTGTAAAGACAGCAAAGTTAATTATTTGACAGACCTGACTAAACCAGTGAAGTTAAGTAAGGTAAAAAGTCCATTGCCTTTGTGAGAAGGCTACAGGAATTAATAACTCCATGCTGCACGTTAAAGATAAAGAGAGAAATCGCGATAAAAAGTGTGAATGTGTGTCTTTGTAAAATGTTTTAATGAAATTAAATGTGGGGTTATAGTTATTAACAGTGTCTCAGTGAAAATGAAAATCAGACAAGGGTAATCTTACGTTGTCAACAAATTGTCTGAGGACTAGAAACCTAACGGTGTCAACAAAAGTCCACACATTTCACTGATTGGACCAGTTGCTTGGGTGAACTCCATACAAACTGGTTGGCTGTTAAGAGGGTAGGAAATATGGGAAACAAATGTCACAAAAGACCAGAAAAGAGGTGGAGATGAAAAATATATGTTTACTAGAAACCAAGACAGCATAAAATATCGAGATAAATGGAAGAATAAATATGGCTTTGGTGGAAAGACATAGAAAAAGCAAGCAGAAACAAATCGCCAGACAATGATGAACGAATACAAGCAAAATTGTAGTTAGGAGAAGCACAAAAAAAAGAAAAAAGAAGCTAAAACCAAGAAGGCCGAAGCATTAGCACTG
>NW_024401741.1:0-2000 GCF_016859285.1 Xiphias gladius | reverse complement strand
TATTGGCACCCTTCAATAATATTTGAAATGTTTTCTTGTAGCCATCTAGAAGCTTCTTGCATCTGTCTGCTGGAGGTTTCTACCACTCCTCCATTGCTATGGATTCAAGCTCTTTTAAGTTTGCAGGATTCGTCTTTGCAATGTCAGATTTCAGCTCCCTCCAAAGGTTTTCAGTACGATTGGGGTCAGGACTCATTGCTGTTCAGTTTAAAATAGTCCGTCTTTTCTTTTTCAACCATTTTTTGTGCTGCTGGATGTGTGCTTTGGGTCATTGTCCTGCTTAAGACCATTGCCTCAATCCTAGTTGTCTGACACTGGTAACACAATTAACCCTAAAAAGCCTTGGTAATCTTCCGATTTCATCATTCCTTTGATACATTCAATGCCTCCAGTACCACAGACAGCAAAGCAGCCCCACAGCATAATAGAACCTCCACCATGTTTGACTGTAGGTAAGATGTTCTTTTCCTTTTGGGCTTCATTTCATCACCTAAAAACAAACTGATGCTCTGCATTCCCAAATAGCTCTACTTTTGTTGCGTTTGTCATCAGAACATTATCCCAGGAAGACTGTGGCTTATCTATAAACATTTTTACAAACATTAGTCTTGCCTTTTTGTGCCTTTCTTTCAATTGTGTCGTCCTCGCCCATGGAGCCCTGCATGGTTTAGTGCGGTGTATGGTACGGGCTGAACGCATCACTCCAGGTTGCTCCAGCTCAGCCTGAAGCTCTTTAGATGACTTGCGTGGTGTTTTTTCCACAATCTGCATCAACCTTCGTAGACTTCTCTCATTGAGTTTCTTCTTAGCACCATGTCCTGGAAGCGTCTTAACAGTTTTATGAGTGTGAAACATCTTGATAACATTACAAACTGTTGAAATTAGTGATTGGTGATTACCTTGTAGTCTTTGGAATTATGTTTTTTTGATGATAACATTGTGATGGTCTCAGAAAGTTCTCTTATCTTCGCCGTTGTGAGAAGAAAAACTGGAAGCAATCAGCCCCCTTTTATGCAGTAAAACCATCATTCATTGGTTAATTCAGGTCATGTGAACACTGAAAATTAAGGACAGGTGAGTCTTATGTGTTTTTTTATCTTGTTTGAGGAACTCATTTAAATTCATCAAGAGAGTGCCAATAATTGTGTCAAGCGTACATTTTATGGCTATGTTTTTCATTTCACTATATGAAAGCTTTTCGTTGTTGTTCATTAACCTTGGAAATTTGATTAAATATTCTGATTATACAAAAGTGGTTGATTTGCATTTATTTCTGAAGATATTCTACAGTTAGGTGCATAAGTATTTGGTCAGTGACACAATTTTTTGAATTATGCCTCTGTACACCAAGACGATGAATCTGAAATGAAGCCATCAAGATGTGATTGAAGTGTAGACTTTCAGCTTTAATTCAAGGGGTTTACCAAAAATTTGGAATTAACCGTTTAGGAATTACAGCCATCTGTATACATAGTCCCTCATTTTCAGATGCTCAAAAGTAATTGGACAAACCAACATAATTTTAAATATAAGGATGATTTCAAATACTTGGATGAAACGTTTTGTAGTCAATGACTGCCTGGAGTCTGGAATCCATGGGCATCACCAAATGCTGAGTTTCCTCCCTTGACACACTTTGCCAGGCCTTTACTGCAGCCACCTTCAGTTGCTGCTTGTTTGTGGGTCTTTCTGCCCTCAGCTTTGTCTTCAGTGAGTGGAAAGCATGCTCAGTTGGGTTCAGGTCAGGTAACTGATTTTGCCATAGAAGAATATTCCATTTCTTTGCCTTGAGAAGTTCTTGGGTTGCTTTCACAGTATATTTTGGGTCATTAGCCATCTGTACTGTGAAGCACCCTCCTATCAGTTTTGCAGAATCAGGCTGATTCTGAGCATGTAGTATATATATATATATATATATATATATATATATATATATATATTTACTTCAGAACTCATCATGCTACTTCTATCAGCAGTCACATCATCAATAAACGCACAAA
>NW_024401740.1:0-1000 GCF_016859285.1 Xiphias gladius | reverse complement strand
CAAGATAAAGAAGACTATAATGCAGTCGCAGCTGCGAGGCGTAGGCACCACGAGGAACCCCAGTCGAGCCCTCCCCCAGGCCCAGGAAACAATTTGACTAACTATCCTCCCCCATATGCTGAAAAAAAGGAGGCTGATAGCCCTACTCCTGAACCATCTGCCCCTATAACAAAAGCAGAAGAGTGAACAGGAAAATGCCAGACGCAGAAGAACACCATGAAAATAAAAATAAAAACCAGAAAGGTCAAACCTTTGTATTTGACACAGCAAGAGCATCAGTATACGTGATGGAAGGGAGAGACAGATATAGAACAGGAGGCAAAGGAAGAGGAAATAAAGGAAGAGGAAGAGGAGGTAGAAGAAATAGAGAAGAAGGATGTTTTGTGTGTGGCAAAAAGGGACATTGGGCAGACTGTAGAAAGAGAAAGATCAAGGTAGAAGAGGAAGAAGATGAAGCATGACTAGAGAAAGGACAAGAAAAGACCAAAGAAGTAGAAGAGACAGGGCAAGAAGAGGAAGTGTTAGAACTTGGTGAAGTAGATGTAATGTTACAAGGTGAAGAAAAACCTGAAATAACAATATTAGTTGGAGGGAAAGAAATTAAATTTCTGTGACTCGGGGGCATCTAGAACAGTAGTTCACCCAGATGATGTCCCTTATGTAAATTTAGCAAAGGCTCAAATATTTTTTAAAGCTGAAAATGGAAAAATTCACAAAGAAAGCCTGTCTGAACTTGTAGTCTTAACTGACCCTGAAAAAGGAAAAAACAGCCTGTGCAGATTAGTGTTATCAAAAGTCTGTCCTTGCAACATGGTAGGGAAAGATATGATGCAAAGTCTTGGCAAAGCAACAGTGCCAACTGAGGGAAGCATGAAAGCACACAGAATGGCACATTGTTTTGTGGTAGAAGGACACTTTGAACCATGCTATTGGTATAGTCTGGATTTAGTCACAACAGGCCCAGGGACAGTGACCTCATCACATATCCAAATGGCTAAAC
>NW_024401737.1:0-1000 GCF_016859285.1 Xiphias gladius | reverse complement strand
TTACAGCAAGCTGTTTTGGGAGCTGGATGGCATCAAGCAATGCAGAGACAAGTTGGTGATGTGCATGGGTTTGCCAGATGAGGATCTAGTATGATCACATGACCCACAAAACTGACATTTTGAGAAAATTACAGTTTCAAGATTTTCCGTTAAATGCTGCATTAAAGATAGTTGGAGATTCACAGTAACCCAACAGTTGGAGTTGTTTGTCCATGGGAAACCAGATTCCTCAACCCAGAATTTCAGTTGGTCGCCTGTATGTTTACCATAATTAGTTATCATACATTGAATGTTTGGTAAGTAATTTGGCACGGATTATCTTCATGTCTCTTACTACTACTGATTAAGGAACCAATTTTGGAATCTCAACTTAGACTGGGAGAAAGCAATCAGATATAAAAAAAAATATTTTTTTAAATGTATTATTGATTTATTTATTTATTCATCAGCAGCGTCTGCAACTCTTCATAATGTAAAGCAACACTCTTTCATTTACATGAATCTGATTATGTGTTATATTTTAACATATGAGATTTAATTAAACTTATTTTACACAATCAAGAGTATACTCATATAACTCTGTTTTTGTTTTACGAAAATAAATTCCAAAACACTCTAGACATCTGTAATTGTCCAGCGGTGATCAGCCCCGATAATCTTCAATTATAGTAGATTCTCAAATATACTTCATGTACCCAGTACAGTTCTGTCCCTGGCAGTTTAAAGATTAATCAGCGTCAACCTGCCCTACACAGTATCTAAATACAGTGCAAGAATATTTCTCTAGTGAAAAGCCAGCAGTAAGATGACCCTGGTCCTCAGGCCTCAGATCCCCATTTCTCTACCCTTGTTTGGCAGGGAGGTTGACGTTTCTAGAGTCTTCAGATTCTAGCTGTAGAGTCTTCCACCGTAAGCGCTGAGAGTGATCCTGCTGACAACGCCAAATTTGCGGTGGCAATTCTTTCCGTTCCATATAGTAAATTTTCTTGTCTTATCGACC
>NW_024401734.1:0-2000 GCF_016859285.1 Xiphias gladius | reverse complement strand
TCTGTATTTTCACTGAATCTCAGTCTGTCATCAGACACAGTTCATAGAATATCCGTAGGTCTGGATGATTTCACACCATGAAGACTGTTGGGAGACTGTGTTTCAGAATCATTTTTTTAAGTTTTAAATACATTTAAATAAAAAAAAAAAATAAAATTAAAAAAAAAAAACAAACATCTGTGGCATCAATCTGTATGTTCCTGCTTTATGGCTCTATGTGAGTACCCTGACTGACTGAGAAGAGACAAATAACCCTCTTGTCAGCTCATTTTAGAACATTGTGATTGTTATATTTACTACCATAATCCCCCATAGACAAGATACAACACAGAGGACACAAACCTGCAAAGAGACTGTGGAGGAACAAAGCTTTATGACAACTATCTGAGAAAAACTGATCATCACCTCGTGATCTTGGCAGAGACAACATAAAAGTTTTTTTTTTTTTTTTACCTTCAACAGTGATGGAGTCAGGTATGAAGATGGAGCTATTCACACTGTAGATCCCCGGGAGAACAATGATCACGTCACCCTGATGGCACGAGTCCACCGCTGATACTGGCTCTCTGTGGAACTAAAAACACACAGTTTCGGACAATCTCACATCATGAACTCACCCATGGTGTTTATACATACAATGCATTCCGAAAGTATTCAGACCCCTTCACTTTTTTTCACTTTTTGTTATGTTGCAGCCGCTTCCTTTGCAGCCTAAAGTCATTTCAATTCATTTTACGCCACATCAATCTGCACTCAATACCACATAACAGCAAAGCAATAACAGAATTGTTTGCAAATTCATTAAAAAGGAAAGACTATATATATTCAGATCCTTTACTCAGTACTTAGTTGAAGCATCTTTGGCAGCCATTATAGCCTTGAGTCTTCTTTGGTATGACGCCACGAGCTTTGCACACCTGGATTTGGGGATTTTCTGCCATTCTTCTCTAGAGAGCCTCTCAAGCTCTGTCAGGTTGGATGGGAACCATTTGTGGACAGCCGTTTTCAGGTCTCTCCAGACATATTTTATTTAGTTCAAGTCAGTGCTCTGGCTGGGCCACTCAAAGGACATTCTTGGCTGGTCTTGGCTGTGTGTTTAACATTTTCCTGTTGGAAGGAGAACCTTCAGCTCAGTCTGAGGTCCTGAGCGCTCTGGAGCAGGTTTTCATTAAGGGTATCTCCGTACTTTGCTCTGCTCAGCTTGACCGCAACCATAAACAGTCTCCCTGTCCCTGCTGCTGAAAAACACCCCCAGCATGACGCTGCCGGCACCATGCATCATTGTTGGGATGGTATGGGGCAGGTGATGAGCGGTGCCTGGAGGAATCCAGACATGTCGCTAAGAATTGAGGCCCAACAGTTCAATCTTGGTTTCATCAGACCAGAGAATCTTGCTTCTCACAGTCTGAGAGTTCTTTAGGTGCTTTGTTGCAAACTCAAGCGGGCTTTCATGTATCTTCATGTGGCTTCTGTCTGGCCACTCTGCCATAAAGCCCAGATTTGTTGAGCGTTGCAGTAATGGTTTTCCTTCTGGACGTTTCTCCTGTTTACACACAGCATCTCTGGAGCTCAGCCAGAGTGATCATCGGGTTCTTGGTCACCTCTCTTACCAACGCCTGCCTTTCTCCCCCGATTGCTCTGTTTGTCCCTTTCTAGAGCTGGCAGTCAGCTCTAGAAAGAGATTTTAGTAGTTTTTTTTTTTTGCAGCCTTCCCCAGATCTGTGCCTCAACACAATCCTTTTCTCAGAGGTCAGTAGGCACTTCCTTCAACCTCTTGGCTTGATTTTTGGACTGATGTGCATTGTCAGCTGTTAGACCTTATCTATACAGGTGTGTGCCTTTTGGACAACAGGTGGAATCCAATCATGGTGTTTCTACACCTCCAATCAATGTGTAGAAACATCTCAAAGATGATCAAGAGAAATGGGAGACAGCTGAGCTAAATTTCAAGTGTCAGGGCAAAGGGTCTGAATACTTATGTCAACATGATATTTCAGTTT
>NW_024401730.1:0-1000 GCF_016859285.1 Xiphias gladius | reverse complement strand
TCTGGACAGCCACTGGACTTTGTTATGGAGCAGGAGATCTGAATATGCACTGTCGACCTCATCTAGCAACGCACAGAACTAGCTGTAGCAGATATGGGCCAGCCTCATACCCTGAGCTATTAAAGAGTTCACGTTATGGACTTTCAGAGTTAGGAACCAGAAAGGTCTCTTTACCTACCTTCCCACGATTAAACCCGCACATGGACAGGAAACAGAGACAAAAGATCTTCCTCCAAAAAACAGACCAGCTTTTAGCATGTCAGATAGATCTATGGCCAGCTCATGGTGCAAAAGGACACAAAGCAAATAGGATTAAACAAGTAAAACCTCCACGGAGTTCATCCCACCATGACAGGACTCAGCTTTGAAGACAACATGAAATAAAAAATAATTATAATTTTCATTAAAGTGTGAGCTCTTCTTCAGACTATGGACCCACAGGACTCAAACACAATCATTACTTCCTCCCCATTCTTCTCTCTCCCTCTCTCTTAACAGACTCCTATCATAAATTGAAGGCCACAATCCCTAGATTTTTATCTTGCAGAATGGCTGGAAATGTGAAACGTAAAGTTTAAGTAAATATCTACCATGTGACCATACTGCCAACATCCTTCATACAAGGTAACAGGCATTAAACAATCAGAATGGTGTCTTTATTATCATTAACCAAAGGACTGTAGTGTAATCTCCATTCATTTATTATTAGTGTTAGGAACCATTCTGCTCTGTTAGTTAGTCAATTAACCACTTATAGTATGTTGAAGTTTTGTTTAATATACTGATGTGAAATTGAGGTTTGTATTATTCCTTTGTCATTAAGAACACCGTTGCATTTATATATCGATTTATGTTTAATGTTGTGATGAGTCATGGTGGAAGGCGGATGTGTGATTTTTGTAGGTAAACACCAATTTAAACAATTCAAAAATTCTATAGAAATTGACTACTTTCTCCAGTTGAAAAAAAGGGAGAAGATGAGTACCACCCCTAATATGCC
>NW_024401727.1:0-1000 GCF_016859285.1 Xiphias gladius | reverse complement strand
GCCATAAATTAGACAATACTTTAAGGTTAATTAATTATTCAGACAGGTGAGATTGACAGGTCAGGCCTGGGCCGTACAATACAGCAAAGGCAGCGTCTCTTTTCTACCTACTATTAACATTCTTATTTAATTTCTAATGCTTATTCACACAAAACTGAATTAACTGACATGGCTGGGTGATCCAAAATCAGATTACACTTGAATCCAGTGAACCAGACCACATCCTTCAAATGGTTCAGATTTCAGAGGGATTGGAATTATACTAAATCCTGATGCAAAGCTAACTCAATATTTATGAGCAATGTAATGGAAATACACAGTAACAAAAACAGAATAGACATTTAATGTGAAGTGTGGTATTTATAAAAGTTAGTCTTAAAATTAGTAAGTGAAAGCCTTCTAGTATGTATTTGTTCATTCTGTTGCAGTGTAAATTCTCAGAAAAATCGGTTTATGGACACAGGCAGAATGAAAACTCAAGCTCATGTTGCATTGGGTAAAGCCGTAAAGATTGAGATAAGGATAGAGACACTTTAAAGACACGTTATGAGAAAAGAAACCGATAAGGGAACCTGATCTGACGTTTGTTTGTGTGTTTTCTAAGGCAGATACTCCAGGGAAGCATACCCACACCCACATATCACTGTGTACCTAGATAAGAAGAATACAATGGCTATGGGTACAGATACAAGTTATTAATTGCTCAAGTAAGAGAAAATCACACAGCCTTTGTTCTGCCTGCTTAATTTAATTGACAAAACACTTGGCACCACCACAAGGTCCATTACTAGCTTTTCTGGAGCTTTGGATCCTTTCACACACTCTTCCTCAGCAAATGGAGTTTGCCACAGTCGCTATGGAATTGTAGATGTTCAAATCTGCATTTTTCTGAGCACTGTATATAACAATACGATGAAAGCTCTACTACCACTGCTAAATGGACCATGTGGTCAGACGGTTTTGTCAAGAGCTGTTTCCAAGTTCAACAGTGAACTTTCCA
>NW_024401726.1:0-16785 GCF_016859285.1 Xiphias gladius | reverse complement strand
TGCTTTGAATTGAGTTTGCATAAGCATTTTTTGAAAAGCATGATACATGTTTGATTTGATGTTCATTAGCGACGAGAGGAATTTGAACATAATATAGTCTAAACAGCTTGTTTCTTTTGGAACATATATGTATATAAGATATGTTGTCGACCCCTCAAGCTCATCTAACTACTTTAAGATTTTGGAACCCAAGAAATTGCATGACTGATGATGGCAAACATGCTTTCATTTGATTTCAGTGCATGAGCAGACCCAAAATCACAGAAGATGTAGAATTTTTGGCGTCTATTCGCCGAGAAAACTTCATTTGACTCAAATATTCATTTGAGCTGCTAGGCTCTTAATTCTTGCCAGATCGTTTTAGAAAACTTTCTACTTTAAGAAGACTCCCAAAGAAAGCCAAGTATGTGCTTTGAATTGAGTTTGCATAAGCATTTTTTGAAAACGCAGTACATGTTTGATTTGATGTTCATTACATGACGAGAGAGGAATTTGAACATAATATAGTCTAAACAGCTTGTTTCTTTTGGAACATATATGTATATAAGATATGTTGTCGACCCTCAAGCTCATCTAACTACTTTAAGATTTTGGAACCCAAGAAATTGCATGACTGATGATGGCAAACATGCTTTCATTTGATTTCAGTCATGAGCGGGCCAAAATCACAGCAGATGTTGATTTTGGCGTCTATTCGCCGAGAAAACTTCATTTGACTCAAATATTCATTTGAGCTGCTAGGCTCTTAATTCTTGCCAGATCGTTTTAGAAAACTTTCTACTTTAAGAAGACTCCCAAAGAAAGCTAAGTATGTGCTTTGAATTGAGTTTGCATAAGCACTTTTTTGAAAACGCAGGACATGTTTGATTTGATGTTCATTCGCGACGAGAGAGGGAATTTGAACATAATATAGTCTAAACAGCTTGTTTCTTTTGGAACATACCTATTTAATATATGTATATAAGATATGTTGTCGACCCCTCAAGCTCATCTAACTACTTTAAGATTTTGGAAGCTAAGAAATTGCATGACTGATGATGGCAAACATGCTTTCATTTGATTTCAGTGCGCAGACTTTCCAAAATCACAGCAGATGTTGATTTTTGGCGTCTATTCGCCGAGAAAACTTCATTTGACTCAAATATTCATTTGAGCTGCTAGGCTCTCAATTCTTGCCAGATCGTTTTAGAAAACTTTCTACTTTAAGAAGACTCCCAAAGAAAGCTAAGTATGTGCTTTGAATTGAGTTTGCATAAGCATTTTTGAAAACGCAGTACGTTTGATTTGATGTTCATTCATGACGAGAGAGGAATTTGAACATAATATAGTCTAAACAGCTTGTTTTTTGGAACATACCTATATACATATGTATATAAGATATGTTGTCGACCCTCAAGCTCATCTAACTACTTTAAGATTTTGGAACCCAAGAAATTGCATGACTGATGATGGCAAACATGCTTTCATTGGATTTCAGTCATGAGCAGACCCAAAATCACAGCAGATGTTGATTTTTGGCGTCTATTCGCCCGAAAACTTCATTTGACTCAAATATTCATTTGAGCTGCTAGGCTCTTAATTCTTGCCAGATCGTTTTAGAAAACTTTCTACTTTAAGAAGACTCCCAAAGAAAGCTAAGTATGTGCTTTGAATTGAGTTTGCATAAGCATTTTTGAAAACGCAGTACGTTTGATTTGATGTTCATTACGACGAGAGAGTGAATTTGAACATAATATAGTCTAAACAGCTTGTTTCTTTTGGAACATATATGTATATAAGATATGTTGTCGACCCCTCAAGCTCATCTAACTACTTTAAGATTTTGGAACCCAAGAAATTGCATGACTGATGATGGCAAACATGCTTTCATTTGATTTCAGTCAACAGAGAGGCCAAAATCACAGCAGATGTTGATTTTTGGCGTCTATTACGAGAAAACTTCATTTGACTCAAATATTCATTTGAGCTGCTAGGCTCTTAATTCTTGCCAGATCGTTTTAGAAAACTTTCTACTTTAAGAAGACTCCCAAGAAAGGTAAGTATGTGCGTTGAATTGAGTTTGCATAAAGCATATTTTGCAACGCAGTACATGTTTGATTTGATGTTCATTCGTGACGAGAGAGGGAATTTGAACATAATATAGTCTAAACAGCTTGTTTCTTTTGGAACATATATGTATATAAGATATGTTGTCGACCCTCAAGCTCATCTAACTACTTTAAGATTTTGGAAGCTAGAAATTGCATGACTGATGATGGCAAACATGCTTTCATTTGATTTCAGTGCAGCAGACCCAAAATCACAGCAGATGTTGATTTTTGGCGTCTATTCGCCGAAAACTTCATTTGACTCAAATATTCATTTGAGCTGCTAGGCTCTTAATTCTTGCCAGATCGTTTTAGAAAACTTTCTACTTTAAGAAGACTCCCAAAAGAAAGCTAAGTATGTGCTTTGAATTGAGTTTGCATAAGCATTTTTGAAAGCAGTACATGTTTGATTTGATGTTCATTCATGACGAGAGAGAATTTGAACATAATATAGTCTAAACAGCTTGTTTCTTTTGGAACATATATGTATATAAGATATGTTGTCGACCCTCAAGCTCATCTAACTACTTTAAGATTTTGGAAGCTAAATTGCATGACTGATGATGGCAAACATGCTTTTATTTGATTTCAGTCTGAAAAGCAGACCCAAAATCACAGCAGATGTTGATTTTTTGCGTCTTTTCAGCGAGAAAACTTCATTTGACTCAAATATTCATTTGAGCTGCTAGGCTCTTAATTCTTGCCAGATTGTTTTAGAAAACTTTGTACTTATAGACGACTCCCAAAAAAAGCTTAGTATGTGCTTTGAATTGAGTATTCATAAGCACTTTTTTGAAAACGCAGTACATGTTTGATTTGATGTTCATTGGCGACGAGAGAGGGAATTTGAACATAATATAGTCTAAACAGCTTGTTTCTTTTGGAACATACCTATATATATATATGTATGTAAGATATATTGTCGACCCCTCAAGCTCATCTAACTACTTTAAGATTTTGGAACCCAAGAAATTGCATGACTGATGATGGCAAACATGCTTTCATTTGATTTCAGTGCGCAGACGGGCCAAAATCACAGCAGATGTTGATTTTTGGCGTCTATTCGCCGAGAAAACTTCATTTGACTCAAATATTCATTTGAGCTGCTAGGCTCTTAATCACAGATCGTTTTAGAAAACTTTCTACTTTAAGAAGACTCCCAAAGAAAGGTAAGTATGTGCTTTGAATTGAGTTTGCATAAGCATTTTTTGAAAACGCAGTACATGTTTGATTTGATGTTCATTGGCGACGAGAGAGGGAATGTGAACATAATATAGTCTAAACAGCTTTTTTCTTTTGGAACATATATGTATATAAGACATGTTGTCGACCCCTCAAGCTCATCTAACTACTTTAAGATTTTGGAACCCAAGAAATTGCATGACTGATGATGGCAAACGTGCTTTCATTTGATTTCAGTGCGCATACTTTCCAAAATCACAGCAGATGTTGATTTTTGTGTCTATTCGCCGAGAAAACTTCATTTGACTCAAATATTCATTTGAGCTGCTAGGCTCTCAATTCTTGCCAGATCGTTTTAGAAAACTTTCTACTTTAAGAAGACTCCCAAAGAAAGCTAAGTATGTGCTTTGAATTGAGTTTGCATAAGCATTTTTGAAAACGCAGTACATGTTTGATTTGATGTTCATTGGCGACGAGAGAGGGAATTTGAACATAATATAGTCTAAACAGCGTGTTTCTTTTGGAACATACCAATATATATATGTATGTAAGATATGTTGTCGACCCCTCACGCTCATCTAACTACTTTAAGATTTTGGAACCCAAGAAATTGCATGACTGATGATGGGGCAAACATGCTTTTATTTGATGTCAGTGCGCAGACGGGCCAAAATCACAGCAGATGTTGATTTTTGGCTTCTATTCGCCGAGAAAACTTCATTTGACTCAAATATTCATTTGAGCTGCTAGGCTCTTAATTCTTGCCAGATCGTTTTAGAAAACTTTCTACTTTAAGAAGAATCAAAAAGAAAGCTAAGTATGTTCTTGGAGTTGAGTTTGCATAAGCACTTTTTTGAAAACGCAGTACATGTTTGATTTGATGTTCATTAGCATGACGAGAGGAATGTGAACATAATATAGTCTAAACAGCTTGTTTCTTTTGGAACACATATGTATATAAGATATGTTGTCGACCCCTCACGCTCATCTAACTACTTTAAGATTTTGGAACCCAAGAAATTGCATGACTGATGATGGCAAACATGCTTTCATTTGATTTCAGTCTTGAGCGGGCCAGAATCACAGCAGATGTTGATTTTTGGCGTCTATTCGCCGAGAAAACTTCATTAGACTCAAATATTCATTTGAGCTGCTAGGCTCTTAATTCTTGCCAGATCGTTTTAGAAAACTTTCTACTTTAAGAAGACTCCCAAAGAAAGTTAAGTATGTGCTTTGAATTGAGTTTGCATAAGCATTTTTGAAAACGCGTAGTACATGTTTGATTTGATGTTCATTATGACGAGAGAGAAATTAAAACATAATATAGTCCAAACAGCTTGTTTCTTTTGGAACATATATGTATATAAGATATGTTGTCGACCCCTCAAGCTCATCTAACTACTTTAAGATTTTGGAAGCTAAGAAATTGCATGACTGATGATGGCAAACATGCTTTCATTTGATTTCAGTGTGCAGACTTTCCAAAATCACAGCAGATGTTGATTTTTGGCGTCTATTCGCGAAAACTTCATTTGACTCAAATATTCATTTGAGCTGCTAGGCTCTCAATTCTTGCCAGATCGTTTTAGAAAACTTTCTACTTTAAGAAGACTCCCAAAAGAAGCTAAGTATGTGCTTTGAATTGAGTTTGCATAAGCATTTTTGAAACGCAGTACATGTTTGATTTGATGTTCATTCATGACGAGAGGAATGTGAACATAATATAGTCTAAACAGCTTTTTCTTTTGGAACATATATGTATATAAGATATATTGTCGACCCCTCAAGCTCATCTAACTACTTTAAGATTTTGGAACCCAAGAAATTGCATGACTGATGATGGCAAACATGCTTTCATTTGATTTCAGTGCGCAGACTTTCCAAAATCACAGCAGATGTTGATTTTTTGCGTCTATTCGCCGAGAAAACTTCATTTGACTCAAATATTCATTTGAGCTGCTAGGCTCTCAATTCTTGCCAGATCGTTTTAGAAAACTTTCTACTTTAAGAAGACTCCCAAAGAAAGGTAAGTATGTGCTTTGAATTGAGTTTGCATAAGCATTTTTTGAAAACGCAGTACATGTTTGATTTGATGTTCATTAGCATGAGAGAGGAATTTGAACATAATATAGTCTAAACAGCTTTTCTTTTGGAACACATATATGTATATAAGATATGTTGTCGACCCCTCAAGCTCATCTAACTACTTTAAGATTTTGGAACCCAAGAAATTGCATGACTGATGATGGCAAACATGCTTTCATTTGATTTCAGTGCGCAGACTTTCCAAAATCACAGCAGATGTTGATTTTTGTGTCTATTCGCCGAGAAAACTTCATTTGACTCAAATATTCATTTGAGCTGCTAGGCTCTCAATTCTTGCCAGATCGTTTTAGAAAACTTTCTACTTTAAGAAGACTCCCAAAGAAAGCTAAGTATGTGCTTTGAATTGAGTTTGCATAAGCATTTTTTGAAAACATAGTACATGTTTGATTTGATGTTCATTGGCGACGAGAGAGGGAATTTGAACATAATATAGTCTAAACAGCTTGTTTCTTTTGGAACATACCTATATATATATATGTATGTAAGATATGTTGTCGACCCCTCAAGCTCATCTAACTACTTTAAGATTTTGGAACCCAAGAAATTGCATGACTGATGATGGCAAACATGCTTTCATTTGATTTCAGTCATGACGGGCCAAAATCACAGCAGATGTTGATTTTTGGCGTCTATTCGCCGAGAAAACTTCATTTGACTCAAATATTCATTTGAGCTGCTAGGCTCTTAATTCTTGCCAGATCGTTTTAGAAAACTTTCTACTTTAAGAAGACTCCCAAAGAAAGTTAAGTATGTGCTTTGAATTGAGTTTGCATAAGCATTTTTTGAAAACGCAGTACATGTTTGATTTGATGTTCATTTGCGACGAGAGAGGGAATTTGAACATAATATAGTCTAAACAGCTTGTTTCTTTTGGAACATATATGTATATAAGATATGTTGTCGACCCCTCAAGCTCATCTAACTACTTTAAGATTTTGGAAGCTAAGAAATTGCATGACTGATGATGGCAAACATGCTTTCATTTGATTTCAGTGCTCAGACTTTCCAAAATCACAGCAGATGTTGATTTTTGGCGTCTATTCGCCGAGAAAACTTCATTTGACTCAAATATTCATTTGAGCTGCTAGGCTCTCAATTCTTGCCAGATCGTTTTAGAAAACTTTCTACTTTAAGAAGACTCCCAAAGAAAGCTAAGTATGTGCTTTGAATTGAGTTTGCATAAGCATTTTTTGCAACGCAGTACATGTTTGATTTGATGTTCATTACATGACGAGAGAGAATTTGAACATAATATAGTCTAAACAGCTTGTTTCTTTTGGAACATATATGTATATAAGATATGTTGTCGACCCTCAAGCTCATCTAACTACTTTAAGATTTTGGAACCCAAGAAATTGCATGACTGATGATGGCAAACATGCTTTCATTTGATTTCAGTCTTGCAGCGGGCCAAAATCACAGCAGATGTTGAAATTAGGCGTCTTTTCAGCGAGAAAACTTCAATAGACTCAAATATTCATTTGAGCTGCTAGGCTCTTAATTCTTGCCAGATCGTTTTAGAAAACTTTCTACTTTAAGAAGACTCCCAAAAAAGCTTAGTATGTGCTTTGAATTGAGTTTGCATAAGCACTTTTGAAAACGCAGTACATGTTTGATTTGATGTTCATTACATGAGAGGGAATTTGAACATAAAATAGTCTAAACAGCTTGTTTCTTTTGGAACATACCTATATACACATGTATATAAGATATGTTGTCGACCCCTCAAGCTCATCTAATTACTTTAAGATTCTGGAACCCAAGAAATTGCATGACTGATGATGGGGCAAACATGCTTTCATTTGATTTCAGTGCGCAGACTTTCCAAAATCACAGCAGATGTTGATTTTTGGCGTCTATTCGCCGAGAAAACTTCATTTGACTCAAATATTCATTTGAGCTGCTAGGCTCTTAATTCTTGCCAGATCGTTTTAGAAAACTTTCTACTTTAAGAAGACTCCCAAAGAAAGCTAAGTATGTGCTTTGAATTGAGTTTGCATAAGCAATTTTTGAAAACGCAGTACATGTTTGATTTGATGTTCATTCGCGACGAGAGAGGGAATTTGAACATAATATAGTCTAAACAGCTTGTTTCTTTTGGAACATATATGTATATAAGATATGTTGTCGACCCCTCAAGCTCATCTAACTACTTTAAGATTTTGGAACCCAAGAAATTGCATGACTGATGATGGCAAACATGCTTTCATTTGATTTCAGTGCGTAGAACGGCCAAAATCACAGCAGATGTTGATTTTTGGCGTCTATTCGCCGAGAAAACTTCATTTGACTCAAATATTCATTTGAGCTGCTAGGCTCTTAATTCTTGCCAGATCGTTTTAGAAAACTTTCTACTTTAAGAAGACTCCCAAAGAAAGCTAAGTATGTGCTTTGAATTGAGTTTGCATAAGCATTTTTGAAAACGCAGTACATGTTTGATTTGATGTTCATTACATGACGAGAGGAATTTGAACATAATATAGTCTAAACAGCTTGTTTCTTTTGGAACATATATGTATATAAGATATGTTGTCGACCCCTCAAGCTCATCTAACTACTTTAAGATTTTGGAAGCCAAGAAATTGCATGACTGATGATGGCAAACATGCTTTCATTTGATTTCAGTCATGACGGGCCAAAATCACAGCAGATGTTGATTTCTGGCGTCTATTCGCCGAAAAAACTTCATTTGACTCAAATATTCATTTGAGCTGCTAGGCTCTTAATTCTTGCCAGATCGTTTTAGAAAACTTTCTACTTTAAGAAGACTCCCAAAGAAAGCTAAGTATGTGCTTTGAATTGAGTTTGCATAAGCACTTTTTGAAAGCAGTACATGTTTGATTTGATGTTCATTCATGACGAGAGAGAATTTGAACATAATATAGTCTAAACAGCTTGTTTCTTTTGGAACATATATGTATATAAGATATGTTGTCGACCCTCAAGCTCATCTAACTACTTTAAGATTTTGGAACCCAAGAAATTGCATGACTGATGATGGCAAACATGCTTTCATTTGATTTCAGTCAGAGCGGGCCAAAATCACAGCAGATGTTGATTTTTGCGTCTATTCGCCGAGAAAACTTCATTTGACTCAAATATTCATTTGAGCTGCTAGGCTCTTAATTCTTGCCAGATCGTTTTAGAAAACTTTCTACTTTAAGAAGACTCCCAAAGAAAGCTAAGTATGTGCTTTGAATTGAGTTTGCATAAGCATTTTTTGAAAACGCAGTACATGTTTGATTTGATGTTCATTCATGACGAGAGAGGGAATTTGAACATAATATAGTCTAAACAGCTTGTTTCTTTTGGAACATATATGTATATAAGATATGTTGTCGACCCCTCAAGCTCATCTAACTACTTTAAGATTTTGGAACCCAAGAAATTGCATGACTGATGATGGCAAACATGCTTTCATTTGATTTCAGTGCAGACAGACTTCCAAAATCACAGCAGATGTTGATTTTGGCGTCTATTCGCCCAGAAAACTTCATTTGACTCAAATATTCATTTGAGCTGCTAGGCTCTCAATTCTTGCCAGATCGTTTTAGAAAACTTTCTACTTTAAGAAGACTCCCAAAGAAAGCTAAGTATGTGCTTTGAATTGAGTTTGCATAAGCATTTTTTGAAAACGCAGTACATGTTTGATTTGATGTTCATTCGCGATGAGAGAGGGAATTTGAACATAATATAGTCTAAACAGCTTGTTTCTTTTGGAACATATATATATGTATATAAGATATGTTGTCGACCCCTCAAGCTCATCTAACTACTTTAAGATTTTGGAACCCAAGAAATTGCATGACTGATGATGGCAAACATGCTTTCATTTGATTTCAGTGCGCAGACGGGCCAAAATCACAGCAGATGTTGATTTTTGGCGTCTATTCGCCGAGAAAACTTCATTTGACTCAAATATTCATTTGAGCTGCTAGGCTCTTAATTCTTGCCAGATCGTTTTAGAAAACTTTCTACTTTAAGAAGACTCCCAAAGAAAGCTAAGTATGTGCTTTGAATTGAGTTTGCATAAGCATTTTTTGAAAACGCAGTACATGTTTGATTTGATGTTCATTCGTGACGAGAGAGGGAATTTGAACATAATATAGTCTAAACAGCTTGTTTCTTTTGGAACATATATGTATATAAGATATGTTGTCGACCCCTCAAGCTCATCTAACTACTTTAAGATTTTGGAACCCAAGAAATTGCATGACTGATGATGGCAAACATGCTTTCATTTGATTTCAGTGCGCAGACGGGCCAAAATCACAGCAGATGTTGATTTTTGGTGTTTGTTCGCCTAGAAAACTTCATTTGACTCAAATATTCATTTGAGCTGCTAGGCTCTTAATTCTTGCCAGATCGTTTTAGAAAACTTTCTACTTAAGAAGACTCCCAAAGAAAGCTAAGTATGTGCTTGAATTGAGTTTGCATAAGCATTTTTTGAAAACGCAGTACATGTTTGATTTGATGTTCATTCGCGACGAGAGAGGGAATTCGAACATAATATAGTCTAAAAAGCTTTTTTTTTTTTGGAACATACCTATATATATATATTTATATAAGATATGTTGTCGACCCTCAAGCTCATCTAACTACTTTAAGATTTTGGAAGCTAAGAAATTGCATGACTGATGATGGCAAACATGCTTTCATTTGATTTCAGTCTTGAGACGGGCCAAAATCACAGCAGATGTTGATTTTTACGTCTATTCGTCGAGAAGAATTCATTTGACTCAAATATTCATTTGAGCTGCTAGGCTCTTAATTCTTGCCAGATCGTTTTAGAAAACTTTCTACTTTAAGAAGACTCCCAAAGAAAGCTAAGTATGTGCTTTGAATTGAGTTTGCATAAGCACTTTTGAAAACGCAGTACATGTTTGATTTGATGTTCATTTTCATGAGAGAGAGGAATTTGAACATAATATAGTCTAAACAGCTTGTTTCTTTTGGAACATACCATATATGTATATAAGATATGTTGTCGACCCTCAAGCTCATCTAACTACTTTAAGATTTTGGAACCCAAGAAATTGCATGACTGATGATGGCAAACATGCTTTCATTTGATTTCAGTGCTTGACTTTCCAAAATCACAGCAGATGTTGATTTTTGGCGTCTATTCGTCGGGAAAACTTCATTTGACTCAAATATTCATTTGAGCTGCTAGGCTCTCAATTCTTGCCAGATCGTTTTAGAAAACTTTCTACTTTAAGAAGACTCCCAAAGAAAGGTAAGTATGTGCTTTGAATTGAGTTTGCATAAGCATTTTTTGAAAACGCAGTACATGTTTGATTTGATGTTCATTCGAGACGAGAGAGGAATTTGAACATAATATAGTCTAAACAGCTTGTTTCTTTTGGAACATATATGTATATAAGATATGTTGTCGACCCCTCAAGCTCATCTAACTACTTTAAGATTTTGGAACCCAAGAAATTGCATGACTGATGATGGCAAACATGCTTTCATTTGATTTCAGTGAGCAGACTTTCCAAAATCACAGCAGATGTTGATTTTTGGCATCTTTTCAGCGAGAAAACTTCATTTGACTCAAATATTCATTTGAGCTGCTAGGCTCTTAATTCTTGCCAGATCGTTTTAGAAAACTTTCTACTTTCAAGAAGACTCCCAAAGCAAGGTAAGTATGTGCTTTGAATTGAGTTTGTATAAGCACTTTTTGAAAACGCAGTACATGTTTGATTTGATGTTCATTCGCCATGAAGAGAGGAATTTGAACATAATATAGTCTAAACAGCTTGTTTTTTGGAACATATATGTATATAAGATATGTTGTCGACCCTCAAGCTCATCTAACTACTTTAAGATTTTGGAAGCTAAGAAATTGCATGACTGATGATGGCAAACATGCTTTCATTTGATTTCAGTGAGACTGGCCAAAATCACAGCAGATGTTGATTTTGGTCTATTCAGCGAGAAAACTTCATTTGACTCAAATATTCATTTGAGCTGCTAGGCTCTTAATTCTTGCCAGATCGTTTTAGAAAACTTTCTACTTTAAGAAGACTCCCAAAGAAAGCTAAGTATGTGCTTTGAATTGAGTTTGCATAAGCATTTTTGAAAACGCAGTACATGTTTGATTTGATGTTCATTCATGATTTAGAGAGGGAATTTGAACATAATATAGTCTAAACAGCTTTGTTTTTGGAACATATATGTATATAAGATATGTTGTCGACCCTCAAGCTCATCTAACTACTTTAAGATTTTTGGAACCCAAGAAATTGCATGACTGATGATGGCAAACATGCTTTCATTTGATTTCAGTAAGCAGACTTTCCAAAATCACAGCAGATGTTGATTTTTGCGTCTATTCGCAGAAAACTTCATTTGACTCAAATATTCATTTGAGCTGCTAGACTCTTATTTCTTGCCAGATCGTTTTAGAAAACTTTCTACTTAAAGAAGACTCCCGAATCAAGGTAAGTATGTGCTTTGAATTGAGTTTGCATAAGCACTTTTTGAAAACGCAGTACATGTTTGATTTGATGTTCATTCGCGAAGAGAGAGGAATTTGAACATAATATAGTCTAAACAGCTTGTTTCTTTTGGAACATATATGTATATAAGATATGTTGTCGACCCTCAAGCTCATCTAACTACTTTAAGATTTTGGAAGCTAAGAAATTGCATGACTGATGATGGCAAACATGCTTTCATTTGATTTCAGTGCGCAGACTGGCCAAAATCACAGCAGATGTTGATTTTTGGCGTCTATTCAGCGAGAAAACTTCATTTGACTCAAATATTCATTTGAGCTGCTAGGCTCTTAATTCTTGCCAGATCGTTTTAGAAAACTTTCTACTTTAAGAAGACTCCCATAAGCAAGTTATGTATTTGCTTTGAATTGATTTTGCATAAGCACTTTTTGAAAACGCAGGACATGTTTGATTTGATGTTCATTCGAGTCGAGTGTGGGAATTTGAACATTATATAGTCTAAACAGCTTGTTTCTTTTGAACATAATATGTATATAAGATATGTTGTCGACCCCTCAAGCTCATCTAACTACTTTAAGATTTTGGAACCCAAGAAATTGCATGACTGATGATGGCAAACATGCTTTCATTTGATTTCAGTGCGCACACGGCCAAAATCACAGCAGATGTTGATTTTTGGCGTCTATTCGTTGAGAAAACTTCATTTGACTCAAATATTCATTTGAGCTGCTAGGCTCTCAATTCTTGCCAGATCGTTTTAGAAAACTTTCTACTTTAAGAAGACTCCCAAAGAAAGCTAAGTATGTGCTTTGAATTGAGTTTGCATAAGCATTTTTTGAAAACGCAGTACATGTTTGATTTGATGTTCATTCGCGACGAGAGAGGGAATTTGAACATAATATAGTCTAAACAGCTTGTTTCTTTTGGAACAAACATATATGTATATAAGATATGTTGTCGACCCTCAAGCTCATCTAACTACTTTAAGATTTTGGAACCCAAGAAATTGCATGACTGATGATGGCAAACATGCTTTCATTTGATTTCAGTGCGAGACGGGCCAAAATCACAGCAGATGTTGATTTTTGGGCCTGTTCGCCGAGAAAACTTCATTTGACTCAAATATTCATTTGAGCTGCTAGGCTCTTAATTCTTGCCAGATCGTTTTAGAAAACTTTCTACTTTAAGAAGACTCCCAAAGAAAGCTAAGTATGTGCTTTGAATTGAGTTTGCATAAGCACTTTTTTGAAAAACGCGGTACATGTTTGATTTGATGTTCATTCGCGACGAGAAAGGGAATTTGAACATAATATAGTCTAAACAGCTTGTTTCTTTTGGAACATATATGTATATAAGATATGTTGTCGACCCCTCAAGCTCATCTAACTACTTTAAGATTTTGGAACCCAAGAAATTGCATGACTGATGATGGCAAACATGCTTTCATTTGATTTCAGTCGCAGACTTTCCAAAATCACAGCAGATGTTGATTTTGGCGTCTATTCGCCGAAAAACTTCATTTGACTCAAATATTCATTTGATCTGCTAGGCTCTCAATTCTTACCAGATCCGTTTTAGAAAACTTTCTACTTTAAGAAGACTCAAAGAAAGCTAAGTATGTGCTTTGAATTGAGTTTGCATAAGCATTTTTTGAAAACGCAGTACATGTTTGATTTGATGTTCATTCGCGACGAGAGAGGGAATTTGAACATAATATAGTCTAAACAGCTTGTTTCTTTTGGAACATACCTATATATATATATGTATATAAGATATGTTGTCGACCCCTCAAGCTCATCTAACTACTTTAAGATTTTGGAACCTAAGAAATTGCATGACTGATGATGGCAAACATGCTTTCATTTGATTTCAGTGCAGAGACGGGCCAAAATCACAGCAGATGTTGATTTTTGGCGTCTATTCGCCGAGAAAACTTCATTTGACTCAAATATTCATTTGAGCTGCTAGGCTCTTAATTCTTGCCAGATCGTTTTAGAAAACTTTCTACTTTAAGAAGACTCCCAAAGAAAGCTAAGTATGTGCTTTGAATTGAGTTTGCATAAGCACTTTTTGAAAACGCAGTACATGTTTGATTTGATGTTCATTTTCATTTGAGAGAGGAATTTGAACATAATATAGTCTAAACAGCTTGTTTCTTTTGGAACATACCTATATATATATATATGTATATAAGATATGTTGTCGACCCCTCAAGCTCATCTAACTACTTTAAGATTTTGGAAGCTAAGAAATTGCATGACTGATGATGGCAAACATGCTTTCATTTGATTTCAGTGCGCAGACTTTCAAAATCACAGCAGATGTTGATTTTTGGCGTCTATTCGCCGAGAAAACTTCATTTGACTCAAATATTCATTTGAGCTGCTAGGCTCTTAATTCTTGCCAGATCGTTTTAGAAAACTTTCTACTTTAAGAAGACTCCCAAAGAAAGCTAAGTATGTGCTTTGAATTGAGTTTGCATAAGCATTTTTTGAAAACGCAGTACATGTTTGATTTGATGTTCATTCGCGACGAGAGAGGAATTTGAACATAATATAGTCTAAACAGCTTGTTTCTTTTGGAGCATATATGTATATAAGATATGTTGTCGACCCCTCAAGCTCATCTAACTACTTTAAGATTTTGGAAGCTAAGAAATTGCATGACTGATGATGGCAAACATGCTTTCATTTGATTTCAGTGTGTAGACTTTCCAAAATCACAGCAGATGTTGATTTTTGGCGTCTATTCACGAAAACTTCATTTGACTCAAATATTCATTTGAGCTGCTAGGCTCTCAATTCTTGCCAGATCGTTTTAGAAAACTTTCTACTTTAAGAAGACTCCCAAAGAAAGCTAAGTATGTGCTTTGAATTGAGTTTGCATAAGCATTTTTTGCAACGCAGTACATGTTTGATTTGATGTTCATTCGCGACGAGAGGGAATTTGAACATAATATAGCCTAAACAGCTTGTTTCTTTTGGAACATATATGTATATAAGATATGTTGTCGACCCCTCAAGCTCATCTAACTACTTTAAGATTTTGGAAGCTAAGAAATTGCATGACTGATGATGGCAAACATGCTTTCATTTGATTTCAGTGCTCAGACTTTCCAAAATCACAGCAGATGTTGATTTTTGGCATCTATTCGCCGAGAAAACTTCATTTGACTCAAATATTCATTTGAGCTGCTAGGCTCTCAATTCTTGCCAGATCGTTTTAGAAAACTTTCTACTTTAAGAAGACTCCCGAAGCAAGGTAAGTATGTGCTTTGAATTGAGTTTGCATAAGCACTTTTTTGAAAACGCAGTACATGTTTGATTTGATGTTCATTCGCGAAGAGAGGGAATTTGAACATAATATAGTCTAAACAGCTTGTTTCTTTTGGAACATATATGTATATAAGATATGTTGTCGACCCCTCAAGCTCATCTAACTACTTTAAGATTTTGGAAGCTAAGAAATTGCATGACTGATGATGGCAAACATGCTTTCATTTGATTTCAGTGCGCAGACTTTCCAAAATCACAGCAGATGTTGATTTTTGGCGTCTATTCGCCGAGAAAACTTCATTTGACTCAAATATTCATTTGAGCTGCTAGGCTCTTAATTCTTGCCAGATTCTTTTAGAAAACTTTCTACTTCAAGAAGACTCCCAAAGCAAGGTAAGTATGTGCTTTGAATTGAGTTTGTACAAGCATTTTTTGAAAACGCAGTACATGTTTGATTTGATGTTCATTCGCAAAGAGAGAGGGAATTTGAACATAATATAGTCTAAACAGCGTGTTTCTTTTGGAACATACCAATATATATATGTATGTAAGATATGTTGTCGACCCCTCACGCTCATCTAACTAATTTAAGATTTTGGAACCCAAGAAATTGCATGACTGATGATGGCAAACATGCTTTCATTTGATTTCAGTGCGCAGACTGGCCAAAATCACAGTAGATGTTGATTTTTGGCGTCTTTTCAGCGAGAAAACTTCATTTGACTCAAATATTCATTTGAGCTGCTAGGCTCTTAATTCTTGCCAGATCGTTTTAGAAAACTTTCTACTTTAAGAAGACTCCCAAAGAAAGCTAAGTATGTGCTTGGAGTTGAGTTTGCATAAGCACTTTTTTGAAAACGCAGTACATGTTTGATTTGATGTTCATTTTCGACGAGAGAGGGTTTTTTTACATAATATAATCTAAACAGCTTGTTTCTTTTGGAAGATACCTATATATATATATATGTATATAAGATATGTTTTCGACCCCTCAAGCTCATCTAACTACTTTAAGATTTTGGAACCCAAGAAATTGCATGACTGATGATGGCAAACATGATTTTATTTGATTTCAGTGCGCAGACTTTCCAAAATCACAGCAGATGTTGATTTTTTGCGTCTATTCGCCGAGAAAACTTCATTTGACTCAAATATTCATTTGAGCTGCTAGGCTCTTAATTCTTGCCAGATCGTTTTAGAAAACTTTCTACTTTAAGAAGACTCCCAAAGAAAGCTAAGTATGTGCTTTGAATTGAGTTTGCATAAGCATTTTTTGAAAACGCAGTACATGTTTGATTTGATGTTCATTCATGACGAGAGGAATTTGAACATAATATAGTCTAAACAGCTTGTTCTTTTTGGAACATATATGTATATAAGATATGTTGTCGACCATCAAGCTCATCTAACTACTTTAAGATTTTGGAACCCAAGAAATTGCATGACTGATGATGGCAAACATGCTTTCATTTGATTTCAGTGCAGACGGGCCAAAATCACAGCAGATGTTGATTTTTGGTGTCTATTCGCCGAGAAAACTTCATTTGACTCAAATATTCATTTGAGCTGCTAGGCTCTTAATTCTTGCCAGATCGTTTTAGAAAACTTTCTACTTTAAGAAGACTCCCCAAGAAAGCTTAGTATGTGCTTTGAATTGAGTTTGCATAAGCA
>NW_024401725.1:0-2000 GCF_016859285.1 Xiphias gladius | reverse complement strand
TTTGAAAGCATAGTACATGTTTGATTTGATGTTCATTAGCGACGAGAGGGAATGTGAACATAATATAGTCTAAACAGCTTGTTTCTTTTGGAACATATATGTATATAAGATATATGTCGACCCTCAAGCTCATCTAACTACTTTAAGATTTTGGAAGCTAAGAAATTGCATGACTGATGATGGCAAACATGCTTTCATTTGATTTCAGTCTTAGACGGGCCAAAATCACAGCAGATGTTGATTTTTGGCGTCTATTCAGCGAAAACTTCATTTGACTCAAATATTCATTTGAGCTGCTAGGCTCTTAATTCTTGCCAGATCGTTTTAGAAAACTTTCTACTTTAAGAAGACTCCCAAAGAAAGCTAAGTATGTGCTTTGAATTGAGTTTGCATAAGCATTTTTTGAAAACGCAGTACATGTTTGATTTGATGTTCATTACATGACGAGAGAGGAATTTGAACATAATATAGTCTAAACAGCTTGTTTCTTTTGGAACATATATGTATATAAGATATGTTGTCGACCCCTCAAGCTCATCTAACTACTTTAAGATTTTGGAACCAAAGAAATTGCATGACTGATGATGGCAAACATGCTTTCATTTGATTTCAGTCTTGAGCAGACCCAAAATCACAGCAGATGTTGATTTTTGGCGTCTATTCGCGAAAAACTTCATTTGACTCAAATATTCATTTGAGCTGCTAGGCTCTTAATTCTTGCCAGATCGTTTTAGAAAACTTTCTACTTTAAGAAGACTCCCAAAAAGCCAAGTATGTGCTTTGAATTGAGTTGCATAAGCATTTTTTGAAAACGCAGTACATGTTTGATTTGATGTTCATTACGACGAGAGAGGAATTTGACCATAATATAGTCTAAACAGCTTGTTTCTTTTGGAACATATATGTATATAAGATATGTTGTCGACCCTCAAGCTCATCTAACTACTTTAAGATTTTGGAACCCAAGAAATTGCATGACTGATGATGGCAAACATGCTTTCATTTGATTTCAGTCTTGCAGACGGGCCAAAATCACAGCAGATGTTGATTTTTGGCGTCTATTCAGCGAGAAAACTTCATTTGACTCAAATATTCATTTGAGCTGCTAGGCTCTTAATTCTTGCCAGATCGTTTTAGAAAACTTTCTACTTTAAGAAGACTCCCAAAAGAAAGGTAAGTATGTGCTTTGAATTGAGTTTGCATAAGCACTTTTTGAAAACGCAGTACATGTTTGATTTGATGTTCATTCATGACGAGAGAGAATTTGAACATAATATAGTCTAAACAGCTTGTTTCTTTTGGAACATACTATATATATATATGTATATAAGATATGTTGTCGACCCTCAAGCTCATCTAACTACTTTAAGATTTTGGAAGCTAAGTGGCATGACTGATGATGGCAAACATGCTTTCATTTGATTTCAGTCTTGAGCGGGCCAAAATCACAGCAGATGTTGATTTTTGGCGTCTATTCGCAGAGAAAACTTCATTTGACTCAAATATTCATTTGAGCTGCTAGGCTCTCAATTCTTGCCAGATCGTTTTAGAAAACTTTCTACTTTAAGAAGACTCCCAAAGAAAGCTAAGTATGTGCTTTGAATTGAGTTTGCATAAGCATTTTTTGAAAAGCAGTACATGTTTGATTTGATGTTCATTACATGACGAGAGGGAATTTGAACATAATATAGTCTAAACAGCTTGTTTCTTTTGGAACATATATGTATATAAGATATGTTGTCGACCCCTCAAGCTCATCTAACTACTTTAAGATTTTGGAAGCTAAGAAATTGCATGACTGATGATGGCAAACATGCTTTCATTTGATTTCAGTGCGCTTAGACGGGCCAAAATCACAGCAGATGTTGATTTTTGGCGTCTATTCAGCGAAAACTTCATTTGACTCAAATATTGATTTGAGCTGCTAGGCTCTTAATTCTTGCCAGATCGTTTTAGAAAACTTTCTACTTTAAGAAGACTCCCAAAGAAAGCTAAGTATG